>NC_088417.1:61879212-62104212 GCF_034236695.1 Oncorhynchus nerka
GCAACTGTACTTTGATAAATAGTATCACCATAATCAAGAACAGACAAAGGTTGACTGCACCATCTGCTTCCTACTGACAAGAGAGACTAGATCTGTTTCTCTAAAAAAATAAAGCCCACTTTAAATCTTAGTTTCTTAAAACCTGTAAGGGATCGATGTCCCTATACTGGGACGATTGAGTTAACGTGCGCTAATGTGATTAACACATCAGTAACAGCAAACCTTCCAGGACATAGACATGTCTTACATGGGCAGAAAGCTTAAATTATTGTTAATCTAACCGCACTGTTCAATTTCTTTAGGATTCAGCCGTGTTGGCTCAGTTATCAGCTGAGACAGGTTTAGCTCAGAGTAAATATATTTCAGCGTATCTGACCCTGGAGTCTTCTAATTAATATTAAAATTTACCATACTGAATAGTTCAGATTACAATACTTAAATTTCAGATGAATTGGTTAAGAGCACATGAAGGAGCAGAGGGAGGGTGATACACTCCTACTAGTGTCTGCTGGTTATTATGACCATGGCCCACATTAAGAGCGAGCCAATCAAAACGCTTAGGGACAAATGTAGCAAGAGATACAGAAACATCAAAATTGTCCTTTGTAAATACACCCCCACCTCTGCCAATTCTGTCTAATCTGGAAACATTATAAACTGACAGACACATCAGCAAGTTTCAGAAATGACCAGAATGTCCACATTGGATTGATTCCACCTTTGAAATCAAACTTCTTGCATTTACATTAACAAATCCAAGACCGCAGCTGCGGGACTTAAGGTCAGATGAAGTCTCTAATACAAGCATGATATGATCAGTAGGTAACCCCTTATTTGAAAATGCCATAGGATTGGTTTGAATTGGTATAGGTACAAGATTGTCTAGAACTGAACCATTGGGCTTATGCATCGAGCGAGGACGTGAGTTAAAACAAGAGTCAATGAGGGTTACCTGTTGCAGGTCTGCAGTATGCTGATAATTTATTGTTGGGATTACCTGATACTGACTTGGAGTGGTGAGCAGGTCTTGGAAAAATAATATACGGTATTGTTGATTGTATCTTTGCCCTAGTATCATTGTAATGGTATCCAACATTGTATCTTCATTTAGAGAACCAGCATATACAACTATACTAACTGTATAGTATGAAGTATTTTCTTTTTGAACAGATGGAATGCCACTACAGTTAGCACTCTTTCAAATGCATAGACTGGGTAACAAATGCATAGACTGGGTAACAAATGCATAGACTGGGTAACAAATGCATAGACTGGGTAACAAATGCATAGACTGGGTAACAAATGCATAGACTGGGTAACAAAGAAAGTGCTTGCCATAGAACATGTTGGTTAATTAAGTTTGTTGACTGGTTCAGGAAATCCAGTTGACGGTGGACTTCTATTCTTCTCCCCTACAGAAAAGATAACCTTCAAGAACGCCCCTTCCCCACAGGAGTTCAATGAAGGGGATGACGCTGACATCATCTGTGACGTCGTCAGCTCGCCTCCTGCTGACATCATCTGGAAGCACAAAGGCTCAAAGATCCAGGTTGCAAAAGACGGTAAGGCTTGTGCACAGTTCGATGTGCCAATGTGTGGGTTGCCTACTGCCAGAGTCATGCAGCTCTCCCCTTTACCATTTTTTAAATTTGCTTTCATCTATCTGCCAACTTGTTTTCATTCACCCCCCCACTCACTCGCTCCCTCCCTAAGTGCACAGCCTTTTGATAATTCAAGTGTTCTGACATAATGGATGAAGAGAGAACAGGAAACAAGATATTTCTTGATCAGGAGGAATGGTTGTTGTCGGTTGTGAAAGAATTTGAAGGGTTCATATTTAGACTATTTAGTCAAGTTGAGTGGGATGCTGCCTGAAGGATTTTGTTTCTCTCCATATTGCACTATTTGAACCTTAGAGGACCCCTCCCTCTTCCAACCACTGGGAAGCAAAGGGTGACCGCAGCGCTCTGGTGTGTGGTGTTTTCTTGGACCCTGGACGGGTTGTGTTTTTCACTGGAAAACCACTAATTGTAGCCCAGATTGAAACCCATACTGCTTATGTAAATACCATTTTCCACATTGCTCCAGTTAACCTTTTCCTTATCAAAGCTGCATGTGCTTATAGCTCAAATTACAAGTCTTTTTCATGCTAATATGTGTTTCACAGCTCAGAGAGCTATTTAAAAAGTCTGGTTAATGAATTCAAAGCTTTTGCCCAAATACACATTCAGTAAACCAGATATACATCTGGCACCGCTTCAGAAGAGGGTTAACAGAACACAGTTGCCATACAATATTTATACGCTGGCTGCCAGATGTTTGAACTTAGAGGGTTCATGGAATATTTACATAGTAGAGCTTTGATGACGCAATTCAAGAAGTAGTAGTGGTTTCAGCATCTGTATGTTTACATTACCATGTTTTACCACATTTACTACAGTATGAATGTAAAGGATATAGAATTAGACACGTATTCTCGTATACAACGCTGTTAGAGGCACCATGTCATGGCAATGCTCTGTGGAGCAATGTAAAGAAATATCACAGTGAATAGTATGGCATTTAATTTTTCTAAATAAACATTGAACATAGGTAAATAGACATTATTCCAGTTGATGGAGCTTTCTTTTGATCAATTTATGCCACTAATATTACAGATCAATCTATTTCTGATGGTGAGTTATGTACCCTATCATATGGTCCTATTTAAAAAAGGTATGTTCTCTTTACCCCTCCTTATGTTTCCAGCCACCAGAAATAACTCATGCAATGCATTTACATTGTTAGCTATATTGCTGCTGGGGGGGATACAGCATTCCTCTGTAACGGAGACCATGCCTCCTGAAGTCGCACAGTATGTGTGCTTTTACCATGTTGCCTTGTCTTAAACCTACACCACCCACTGTTAAGGATAAATGACCCTTCTCTGTTTCCTTCTCTTGCGGTTTTTCATAGTTCGATTTAAGATCCTGACCAACAACCACCTCCAGATCCGAGGCATCAAGAAAACCGATGAAGGGGCGTACACCTGTGAGGCTCGTGTAATGACCAGGGGAGAGATTGACCTAAAGATCATCAAGGTCATCGTCAACGGTGAGTACCACATCCTCCCTCTCACCCTACCCCTCTTTCACCGCCTATGCTCTCGCAATGGGATTTGCATCCGAGCACAATTAGAATATAGTGTAGTTATAAATGCAACACTGTGCTGTTATGAGCACCATTACAGAATTATGACAGAGAAAATAAGCCTGTATTTTTTAAAATTTATTTTATTTATTTTACCTTTACCTTAACTAGGCAAGTCAGTTAAGAACAAATTCTTATTTTCAATGACGGCCTAGGAACAGTGGGTTAACTGCCTGTTCAGGGGCAGAACGACAGATTTGTACCTTGTCAGCTCGGTTTGTACCTTAACCTTCCGGTTACTAGTCCAACGCTCTAACCATTAGGCTACCCTGCAGCCCCAAGCATACAGTAACATGTATTTTCTCCTATCATACTTAATCAACCAGTATAGTGAATCATGATCTGATTATACATTTTAAGACTTTTTACAAGCATATAACACCCTTAAAATGCCTTATCTTAGTATCATCTTAGTATAATTTATTTCCTACTAACGTGTGACCTCTGTATCTTTGACTAATGCTTGTATCCATGTCTCTCTGTGTTTCAGTGCTCCCTAGCATCCGCACCAGGCAGTCGGAGATGAATGCCACGGCGGACGTCAACCAGTCTGTGATGCTGGCCTGTGACGCTGACGGCTTCCCTGAACCCACAGTCACCTGGGCCCGGTACGTCACACCGACCACCTTGTCTTTTAATGAGCATAAACAAACTGGCTTGTTGTGACTGGTTGAGGAGGTGACTGTGAAGTGAATAAGGGTTGTTTATTTGAACTTTTTTTCAAAAAAATTTGGTCAGCATTCTCATGATAAGATGATGGTCAACAGTATTGAATTATATTTATGTAGTACCTTGAAGATGGCCAAAGCTCATTTGTTTGATATATCCTCAGCATAACTGTTGACACAACGGGCCCTATATAGTATAGTATGAGAATAATTTCAACACTGCTTCTCGAGCTCCTTTTGGAGTGTAAACGAATGAGAAGGATAGGAGGATGAGGAGATGCATCCGTAAGGGCTGGGCCTCGCCAGAGGAGGAAGGAGACAAGCGAGGTAGGGTGAAGGGAGGGAGTAGGGGGGCAGAAACTCCTAACATTCTTTATTTATTTCCTGGCCGCCGACAGGCCTGTCATTTGGTATCCCTTAGAGGCTGCTTCAGGATTGAAGCTCTTAGAAGCATACAGATGTGGGACCGCAGTCCAAACTCAGTGTGTGCACATCTGATTTAGAGTTCAAGGGAGGCTCAGGCATGTCATGGTTCAAAGAGAGTGCTCGGTCAAGAGTGCCGAAGAAATTCCTTAACTTGACATCATACAGTGTATCACCATCCTATGGATGTAGTCCCTTTGTAAAACAGCCATGATGCAGCTATGGTAACAAAGCAGAGCCAGAGAAACAAAGAAAAAAACTTTCTGTCCTGGATGTCTGGTCAGTAGCTCTAAAGACATTGGTTTTATGTGTCACGGATCCCTCTGGAACTTTCCTTGCGCACACCTTGCCCCTATTCCCAGTGATTGTATTTGTATAGATGTGCCCTTTGTTCACCATGGTGCGTGTGAGTACCTGTGCTGTGTGTTTTGGCTTTCGTGCCCTTGTGGATTGTGCAGATGATTACTGGTCTCGTCCCGTGTGTTATTTATTCAAGGTACTCCTCTCTCTTTTGTTTGGGTTTGGGTTTGGGTTTCAACGCCATTAATTTGGGGAATAATAAAAACAACTATTACATGTTCCCTGCGCCTCTCCCGAATCTCTTCATGCCAACGTGACATTATGGTTCTGAGCCAGGCCTTTTGTTTACCAGCTGCTCTACTGAGATACGGCCCCCAAAAAGATAATACTCTCAGAGTGAAGACGACTATTTTTACCTTCATGTTGTGGAGACAGACATCAGTGACGTGAACTCTGCATTTCTGCCTTTCCCCCCTCAGTAACAACATTGTCCTTGAGTCGGACGATAAGTACGGCCTGAACAACGACGGCTCGGAGCTGATAATAAAAGATGTCAAGAAAGTGGATGAAGGAGATTACACGTGCATCGCCCGGAACAAGGCCGGGGAGAAAGAGGAGGAAGTCAGCTTGAATGTGTTCGGTAAGAGCAAAATAATTACTATTAACTGTGGTAAAATAATGTTGTGTTTTTGGGCTTTAGAATTAGTTTTATTGGTTTTACTATAGCAATATGCATACAAGTAATGTATTCCATTGTCATCCATCAATTTATTGTATTTTTACCTTCTTTAGTGCAACCTAAGATCACCTATCTGGTCAACCAGACTGCATCAGAGCTGGAGGAGCAGATCACCCTGACCTGCGAGGCCTCAGGAGACCCCACCCCCACCATCACCTGGAGCTTTGGCCGCAGGATCTTCACAGAGGGAGAGCAGGTACTGGTGTCTGGGGACCAGGGGAGGCTTGCAACCAGGGGCCTGAGCTGTGGTGGACAGGGTATGTCACTCAGAGTGCCTACTGACCGATCCATCACTGTCCTGAATATTGATAGGAAACCTAAAAAGCAAGCACAGCTCTATTTCATTCATGGCATTATACAAAACCTGTTCAAAATTCAATTGAGCAAGTCCAACATTAAAAGCCAGTGGACATGTACTAAACTGTCCTGGTGGTTTCATGCATTGGTTTCGCCTTCTACAGGAGCCTCTAAACAAGAATTACCAGGTATGATATTCAAATGGTCAGGTAATGAAACTCAAAATATGTTGGGTTGGATATACTGAACAGTGTATAGAAAAATCTGATACAATCGAACAGATGCAAATCCGGTCATCCGCTCGAATTCCTGTAACTTTTTGACCCGCTTAAATTCTGATCTTATCAGGGTTCGGTAGTTTGATTTTGCTGTTTGCATAGTCACTGTGAATGCATAGATTGCACTCAAATCCCCCCCACCTCTTGAAGTGCAGTTCACATTTTGGGATTGAAAACCAAGCTTTTGATTGTCTTTGAAAGCCCTTAAACCACCACGTCTGAACCAGTGTTAATTTCGAGGCACGTGTTTCAGGGAATGGTCCTATCTGACGTTGCACCGGAATGCTGTCATATTCCTTTACTACCAGCCATTCCAAGTCATTGTATACTCAAACAATGAAAGAAATGCAGCAGCAATCGCTGAACCCCAGGTGCAGCTGCATCTCAGCATATTTAAGGTACTTAGTAATTGCGCAGCTTTCCATAATTTCATGTATTCTCATCCAAACAGTCAAGCAATATCCAACGGCAACTGCTAACAGCTCTCATCAATATTCAGTCATCAAACCAAATGTTATGTAACTTGTGCCAAATACAACAAGTGTAGACCTTACAGTGAAATGCTTACAAGCCCTTAACCAACAATGCAGTTAAAAGCAATGGGGGTACCGGTGGGGGTTGCGGCACCGGCCAGTCGAGGCAATTGAGGTAGTATGTACATGTAGGTAGAGTTTTTAAAGTGACTATGCATAGATAATAACAGAGTAGCAGCAGTGTAAAAAGGGGGGGGGGGCACTGCAAATAGTCTGGGTAGCCATTTTATGGCTTGGGGGTAGGTGTTTAGAAGCCTCTTGGACCTAGACTTGGCGTTCTGGTACTGCTTGCCGTGCGGTAGCAGAGAAGTCTATGACTAGGGTGGCTGGAGTCTTTGACCATTTTTAGGGCCTTCCTCTGACACCACCTGGTATAGAGGTCCTGGATGGCTGGTCTGTACCATTACCCTCTGTAGTGTCTTGTGGTTGGAGGCTGAAAAGTTTCCATACCAGGTAGTGTTGCAACCCATCAGTATGCTCTTGATGGTGCAGCTGTTGTACCTTTTGAAGATTGAGGACCCATGCCAAATCTTTTCAGCGTCCTGAGGGGGAATAGGTTTTGTTGTGCCCTCTTCTAGACTGTGTTGGTGTGCTTAGACCTTGTTAGTTGTTGGTGATGTGGACACCAAAGAACTTGAAGCTCTCAACCTGCTCCACTACAGCCCCGTCGATGAGAATGGCAGCATGCTCGGTCCTCCTTTTCCTGTAGAATTATTTATTTCAGCTTTTATTTATTTCATCACATTCCCAGTGGGTCAGAAGTTTACAAACACTCAATTAGTATTTGGTAGCATTGCATTTTAAATTGTTTAACTTGGATCAAACATTTCGGGTAGCCTTCCACAAGCTTCCCACAATAAGTTGGATGAATTTTGGCCCATTCCTCCTGACAGAGCTGGTGTAACTGAGTCAGGTTAGTAGTCCTCCTTGCTTGCACACGCTTTTTCAGTTCTAACCACACATTTTCTGTAAGATTGAGGTCAGGGCTTTGTGATGGCCACTCCAATACCTTGACTTTGTTGTCCTTAAGCCATTTTGCCACAACTTTGGAAGTATACTTGTGGCTATTGTCCATTTAGAAGACCAAGCTTTAACTTTCTGACTGATGTCTTGATGTTGCTTCAATATATCTAAATAATTTTCCTGCCTCATGAAGCCATCTATTTTGTGAAGTGCACCAGTCCCTCCTGCAGCAAAGCAACCCCACAACATGATTCTGCCACCCCCGTGCTTCACGGTTGGGATGGTGTTCTTCGGCTTGCAAGCATCCTCCAAACATAACAGTGGTCATTATGGCCAAACAGTTCTATTTTTGTTTCGTCAGACCAGAGGACATTTCTCCAAAAAGTACGATCTTTGTCCCCATATGCTTTTTTATGGCGATTTTGGAGCAGTGGAGTCTTCCTTGCTGAACGGGCTTTCAGGTTATGTCAATATAGGACAAATCGACATATGTCCTATAGGATCTGGAGAAGGTCTGCATGGAGGAGTGGGCCAAAATCCCTGCTGCAGTGTGTGCAAACCTGGTCAAGAACTACAGGAAACGTATGATCTCTGTAATTGCAAACAAAGGATTCTGTACCAAATATTAAGTTCTGCTTCTCTGATGTATCAAATAATTATAATTATGTCATGCAATAAAATGCCAATTAATTACTTAAAAATCATACAATGTGATTTTCTGGATTTTTGTTTTAGATTCCGTCTCTCACAGTTGAAGTGTACCTATGATACAAAATTACAAACCTCTACATGCTTTGTAAGTTGGAAAACCTGCAAAATCAGCAGTGTATCAGTGTACTTGTTCTCCCCACTGAAGGTACTTTTGTACCTGTTTCCTCCAGCATCTTCACAAGGTCCTTTGCTGTTGTTCTTGGATTGAGTTGCACTTTTCACACCAAAATACGTTAATCTCTAAGAGAAAGAACGCGACTCCTTCAGGCATTTGGAAAATGCTCCCAAGGATGAACCAGACCTGTGGAGGTCTACATTTTACAGCGCCAATTGACTCAAATGATGTCAATTAGCCTATCAGAAGCTTCTAAAGCTATCACACAATTGTTGGAAAAATGACTTGTCATGCACAAAGTAGATGTCCTAACTGACTTGCGAAAACTATAGTTTGTTAACAAGAATTTGTTGAGTGGTTGAAAACGAGTTTTGACTCCAACCTAATGTGTATGTAAACTTCTGACTTCAACTGTTGTTAGCAGATGTTAATGCGAGTGTAGCGAAATGCTTGTGCTTCTATTTCCGACAGTGCAGTAATATCAGCAAGTAATTGAACAATTCCACAACAACTACCCATACACACAAATGTAAAGGAATAGAATAAGAATATGTACATATAACTATATGGATGAGCGATCTTCCGAAGAGGAGAGGCGAAAAGGATCAGAGGACCAATATGCGGCGTGGTAAGTGTCCATGGTTCTTTTAATACGTAAATGTACACATGAACACTACAAAACAATAAACATGGAAAACCTAAACAGTCCTATCTGGTGCAAAGACAGAGACAGGAACAATCACCCACAAACACACAGTGAAACCCAGGCTACCTAAGTATGATTCTCAATCAGAGACAACTAATGACACCTGCCTCTGATTGAGAACCATACTAGGCCGAAACATAGAAATACCCCAAAACATAGAAAAACAAACAGACTGCCCACCCAACTCACGCCCTGACCATACTAAATAATGACAAAACAAAGGAATTAAAGGTCAGAACGTGACAGCGATGGCTGAGCGGCATTGGCAAGATACAGTAAATGGTATAAAATACAGTATATACATATGAGATGAGTTATGTAGGATATGTAAACATTATTAAAGTGGCATTAATTGTGACCAGTGACTAGTGAATCATTCATTAAAGTGGCCAATAATTTGAGTCTATGTAGGCAGCAGCCTCTGTTTAGTGATGGCTGTTTATGGAAGCTGTTTTTCAGTCTCTTGGTCCCAGCTTCCTGACCTCGCCTTCTGGATGGTAGCAGGGTGAACAGGCAGTGGCTCGGGTGGTTGTTGTCCTTAATGATCTTTTTGGCCTTCCTGTGACATCGGGTGCTGTCTGTGTCCTGGAGGGCAGGTTGTTTTCCCCCGGTGATGCGTTGTGCAGACCGCGCCACCTTCTGGAGAGCCTTGTGGTTGTGGGCGGTGCAGTTGCCGTACCAGGCAGCGATACAGCCCGACACGATGCTCTCAAATGTGCATCTGTAAAAGTTTGAGGGTCTTAGGTGACAAGCCAAATTTCTTCTGCCTCCTGAGGTTGAAGAGGCGCTGTTGTGCCTTCTTCACCACACTGTCTTTGTGGGTGGACCATTTCAGTTTGTCCGTGATGTGTAAGCCGAGGAACTTAACTTTCCACCTTCCCCACTACTGTCCCATCGATGTGGATAGGGGGCTGCTCCCTCTGCTGTTTCCTGAAGTCCACGATCATCTCCTTTTTGTTTTGTTGTCGTTGAGTAAGAGGTTTTCCTTACACCACACTCCGAGTGCACTAACCTCCCTGTAGGCGATCTCATCATTGTTGGTAATCAAGCACACTATTGTTGTGTCTGCAAACTTGCTGATGATATCGCGCACCAGCTGCTGTTTACAAATATACCTTCACCCCTTGTTTTTCCAGAGGCTGCTGTTCTATCCTGCCGGTAAAGTGTATAACCTGCCAGCTATATGTTATTCATGTCGTCGTTCAGCCATGACTCTGTGAAACACAAGTTATTCATTTTTGATGTCCCGTTGGTAGGATATATGTGCTTTAAGTTTGTCCATTTTATTATCCAGCGATTGTACGTTGACCAATAGTACCGATGGCAAAGGCAGGATAGCCACTTGTTGTTTAAACCTCACAAGGCACCCCGAATTCCTTCCACGAAACCGTCGTCTTTCTCCTGCGAATGACGGGGATGAGGGTCTATTCGGGTGTCTGGAGTCAATCCCTCTCCTCCGACTCATTTAAAGAAATATTCTTAGTCGAATTCAAGGTGAGTAATCGCTGTTCTGATGTCGAGTGGCAGCAACATTGGTGAGAAAGTCTTTACCCACTCTTCACGCTCATTTTTAATCTCACTTTCACACTCTTCCTCTGCTTTGCTCTTTTTTTTCTCTCTAGATCTCTCTCTTACTAGGACAAAGTCTTACCAAATCCCCCTGCAATTACTTTGCACCCCTGCAGTTCCTCTGTGTTGCTAACAGCACTCTTAGTAATCATTAGCACGTTTTAACGGGGCTTTGAGGTCCATGGAAGGATTGGGGCAGAAGGCATTTTATTGGGGCAGAAGGCATTTTATATGCAATTGGACTCAGTGGAAAGTAGTATTTATTTATTTTCCACTCAATCCCTAGATCCGTGTGTCCCATGCAAACCTTATTTTGCATGTCATAGTTTGGTTTGTACGTCATTACCTTAAACTCTTGGACGTTTAAATGGAAACCTGACAAGCAAGGTATTGTTAAATACTTTTTGAATAAGACAGTGCTTTTTCTTAACAGCATTAGCATTTTCTTCAAAGAGCAGATTTGGTTCCAAATTGTGTGTCTACATATATTTATGAATCTCTGTCACCCCCAGCGTTACGCTCCTGTTCTCCTTTTATGTCCTTGAATAATACTTTTACATTTGGACTCCAACTGCCGATTTAAAGCTTAAAGCGCTCAGCAGAATTATATTTTTTATTTTATTTTTATTTAACCAGGTAGGCTAGTTGAGAACAAGGTCTCATTTACAACTGCGACCTGGCCAAGATAAAGCAAAGCAGTGCGACACAAACAACAACAGAGTTACACATGGAATAAACAAACATAGTCAATAACACAATAGAAGAAAGTCTATATACAGTGTGTGCAAATGAGGTAAGATAAGGGAGGTAAAGGCAATAAATAGGCCATAGTGGCGAAATAATTGCAATTTAGCAATTAAACACTGGAGTGATAGATGTGCAGAAGATGAATGTGCAAGTAGAGATACTGGGGTGCAAAGGAGCAAAACAAAAAAACAGTATGGGGATGAGGATATTTACAGATGGGCTATGTGCAGTGATCTGTGAGCTGCTCTGACAGCTGGTGCTTAAAGCTAGTGAAGGAGATATGAGTCTCCAGCTTCAGCGATTTTTGCCATTCGTTCCAGTCATTTGGCAGCAGAGAACTGGAAGGAAAGGCGGCCAAAGTAGGAATTGGCTTTGGGGGGTGAGCAGTGAAATATACCTACTGGATCGCATGCTACGTGTGGGTGCTGCTATGGTGACCAGTGAGCTGAGATAAGGTGGGGCTTTACCTAGCAAAGACTTATAGATGACCTGGAGCCAGTGGGTTTGGCAATGAATATGAAGCGAGGGCCAGCCAACGAGAGCATACAGGTCGCAGTGGTGGGTACTATATGGGGCTTTGGTGACTAAATGGATGCCACTGTGATAGACTGCATCCAATTTGTTGAGTAGAGTGTTGGAGGCTATTTTGTAAATGACATCGCCGAAGTCAAGGATCGGCAGGATAGTCAGTTTTACGAGGGTATGTTTGGCAGCATGAGTGAAGGATGCTTTGTTGCGAAATAGGAACCCAATTCTAGATTTAATTTTGGATTGGAGATGCTTAATGTGAGCCTGGAATGAGAGTTTACAGTCTAGCCAGACACCTAGGTATTTGTAGTTGTCCACATATTCTAAGTCAGAACCATCCAGAGTAGTGATGCTGGACGGGCTGGATTACTGCAACTCGCTGTTGGCTGGGCTCCCTGCCTGTGCCATTAAACCCCTACAACTCATCCAGAACGCCGCAGCCCGTCTGGTGTTCAACCTTCCCAAGTTCTCTCACGTCACCCCGCTCCTCCGCTCTCTCCACTGGCTTCCAGTTGAAGCTCGCATCCGCTACAAGACCATGGTGCTTGCCTACGGAGCTGTGAGGGGAACGGCACCTCAGTACCTCCAGGCTCTGATCAGGCCCTACACCCAAACAAGGGCACTGCGTTCATCCACCTCTGGCCTGCTCGCCTCCCTACCACTGAGGAAGTACAGTTCCCGCTCAGCCCAGTCAAAACTGTTCGCTGCTCTGGCCCCCCAATGGTGGAACAAACTCCCTCACGACGCCAGGACAGCGGAGTCAATCACCACCTTCCGGAGACACCTGAAACCCCACCTCTTTAAGGAATACCTAGGATAGGATAAAGTAATCCTTCTCCACCCCCCCTTAAAAGACCTAGATGCACTATTGTAAAGTGGCTGTTCCACTGGATGTCATAAGGTGAAAGCACCAATTTGTAAGTCGCTCTGGATAAGAGCGTCTGCTAAATGACTTAAATGTAATGTAAAATGTAATGTACGGGCAGTGATCGGTTGAAGAGCATGCATTTAGTTTTACTTGCATTTAAGAGCAGTTGGAGGCCACAGAAGGAGAGTTGTATGGCATTGAAGCTCGTCTGGAAAATGTTAAGTGTCCAAAGGGCCAGAAGTATACATAATGGTGTCGTCTGCATAGAGGTGGATCAGAGAATCACCAGCAGCCAGAGCGACATCATTGATGTATACAGAGAAAAGAGTCAGCCCGAGAATTGAATCCTGTGGCACCCTCATAGAGATTGCCAGAGGTCCGGACAGCAAGCCCTCCGATTTGACACACTGAACTTAGTATGAGAAGTAGTTGATGAACCATGCGAGGCAGTCATTTGAGAAACCAAGGCTGTTGAGTCTGCCGATAAGAATGTGGTGATTGACTGAGTCGAAAGGCTTGGCCAGGTCGATGAATACAGCTGCACAGTATTGTCTCTTATCGATGGTGAATATGATATCGTTTAGGACCTTGAGCGTGGCTGAGGTGAACCCATGACCAGCTCGGAAACCAGGCTAGTAACAGGGGTTGCAACAATTTCGGCTGATCATTTTAGAAATAGAGGGTCCAGATTCTCAAGCCCTGCTGATTTGTTGGGGTCCAGATTTTGCAGCTCTATCAGAACATCAGCTATCTGGATTTGGGTGAAAGAGAAATGGGGGAGGCTTGGGCAAGTTCCTGTGGGAGGTGCAGGGCTGTTGACCAGGGTAGGGTTGGCCAGTTGGAAAGCGTGGCCAGCCATAGAACAATGCTTATTGAAATTCTCAATTATTGTGAATTTATTGTGGTGACAGCGTTTCCTAGCCTCAGGGCAGTGGACAGCTGGGAGGAGGTGCTTTTATTCTCTATGGACTTTACAGTGTCCCAGAACTTTTTGGAGTTTGTGCTGCAGGATGCAAATTTCTGTTTGAAAAAACTAGACTTTGCTTTCCTAACTGCCTGTGTATATTGGTTTTTAACTTCCCTGAAAAGTTTCATATTGCGGGGGCTATTCGATGCTAATGCCGTACGCCACAGGATGTTTCTGTGCTGGTGAAGGGCAGTCAGGTCTGGAGTGAACCCCGGGCTATGTCTGTTCCTGGTTCTACTTTTTTTTATGTGGCATGCTTATTTAAGATTGTGAGGAAAGCACTTTTAAAGAATAACCAGGCATCTTCTACTGACAGAATGAGGTCAATATCCTTCCAGGATACGCGGGCTAGGTCGATTAGAAAGGCTTGTTCGCTGAAGTGTTTTAGGGAGCGTTTGACGGTGATGAGAGGTGGTCGTTTGACCGCAGACCCATTACGGACGCAAGCAATGGGGCAGTGATCGCTGAGATCCTGGTTGAAGACAGCAGAGGTGTATTTGGAGGGCAGGGTGGTTAGGATGATATCTATGAGGGTGCCTGTGTTTACGGATTTGGGGTTGTACCTGGTAGGTTCATTTGTGTGAGATTGAGGGCATCAAGCTTAGATTGTAGGATGGCCGGGGTGTTAAGCATGTCCCAGTTTAGGTCACCTAACAGCACAAGCTCTGAAGATAGATGGGTGGCAATCAATTCACATATGGTGTCCAGGGCACAACTGGGGGCAGAAGGTGGTCTATAGCAAGCTGCAAAGGTGAGGGACTTGTTTCTGGAAAGGTGCTAAAGCAGTGAATAAAACAAACTTATGGAGGAGGCTTCTAATGTTAACATGCATGAACCCAACAATAGCAACAAATAGCTACCATCAATTTCTTATGCTATTGCATGTTTGGATGTTAATGACTTATATCGTCAGCTAAGGACAGGTTTAGCTAGCTAGGTTGTTTTTACACATACATACATTTTACGGTTACATAAGTCAACAAATGAGAGGGCCTGGGAATGGGAGTGGAGCAAGGCACTGCAGGGCCTGGATTAACCTCTACATCACCAGAGGAACACTGGAGGAGTAGGATAAGGGTACGGCTAAGGGCTATAAGAACTGGTCGTCTAGTATGTTCGGAACAGAGTAAAAATAGCAGGTTTCTAGGCGCGGTAGAATAGATTCAATGTATAATGTACAGGCAAAGTATGGTAGGATGTGAATACAGTGGAGTTAAACACATTTATTGAGTGACGATGTGAGAGATATTGTCTCTAGAAACATCAATTAAACCAGGTGAGGTCACTGCATGTGTGGGAGGTGGGACAGGAGGGTTAGCTGAGGCATATTGAGCAGAGCCGGAGGCTCTACAGTGAAATAAGACAATAATCACTAACCAAAACTGCAATGGACAAGGAATATTGACATTAGGGAGAGGCATGCGTAGCCGAGTGATCATAGTTGTTGTAGCCCCCTCGTGCGGTTACGTCGGCAGACCAGTCATGATGGATCAGCAGGGGTCCGTGTAGTAAAAGGGTCCAGGCCAATTGGCAAAATAGGTATAGTAGCCCAAGAAATTGACTGATGGACCACTTCAGCTAACAGTCCGGTATGCTCTAGACAGCTAGTGGGCCGCAGCTAGCAGATGGGCATTCAGGGGACGTCGCGCGGTAGGAGTTGAAAAAAAACCTCGGGCAGATTACATTGGCAGTCCAGTCGTGATGGATCTGTGGGGCTCCGTATCGGCAATAAAAAGGGTCCAGGCCAATTGGCAAAATAGGTATTGTAGCCCAAGGAGTGGCTGATTGATCTCTTCAGCTAGCCGAGAGATGGGCCTAAAATAGGCTAGCTCCAGACTAATTGGTACTTTCTTCGGGACAGAGACGTTAGCCAGGAGAAGCCAATCGGATAGCAGCTAGCTAGCTGCGATGATCCAGGTGAAGAGGGTCAGAGTTGCAGTAGGAATCCAGTGATATGGAGAAAAAGGAGTCCGATAAGCTCTGGATTGAAACACACTGTACAGACTGGCAGGAGTTGTCCTGGCTAAAGGTTAGCTGATGACCGCTAGCAGCTAGTTAGCTGGCTAGCTCCTGTTGTGGGTTCCGGTTCTAAAGTAAAGATTGATACATTACACATCCAAATCTATACTGCATATGAATAGTCCGCCTCTGGGTATATTCCTACCATGCAAGGATGTCAGAATGAAAGGCATTATCGCTGTTCTGCGTTTAGAGTAAGGCAAATAACCTAATTTCAAGCCTATTGTTGTGCTCTTATTGCTGCATTCAGGTGGTGGTGTTAGCTTTTCTAAAGCCATCTGTTTGTGGTCGATTCTGATTGAATTGTGTAAGAAAAGTAATAGTTATAAGGGGACTGGCTGACTCACTCCACCGTATGTCAGTAATTGTCCCTTGAATAACACTTGGAAAAGTTGCCCTCTAATTCTTGTACAGAATCTCAAAGCATGTTTCTCGACAGAGAACTCTATACAGTTGAAGGCAAGTTTACATACACCTTAGCCAAATACATTTAAACTCAGTTTTTCTTTATTTTAAGAATGTTAAATGCCAGAATAATAGTAGAGCGAAGGATTTATTTCAGCTTTTATTTCTTAAATCACATTCCCAGCGGGTCAGATGTTCACATGCACTCAATAAGTATTTGTTAGCATTGCCTTTAAATTGTTTAACCTTGGGTCAAACGATTTGGGTAGCCTTCCACAAGCTTCCCATAATAAATTGGGTGAATTTTGGCCCATTCCTCCTGACAGAGCTGGTGTAACTGAGTGAGGTTTGTAGGCCTCCTTGCTCTACCCAAAATACCTATGAAAACACTCTAGGTAGATAGTGTGGTCTACAGGTTATCATGAGATGCTCTACCTCAGTCGAGCAAAACCCTGAGACTTCCTTAGATATTGTGCACCAGCTGTTGTTTACAAATATACATAGACCACCATCCCTTGTCTTAGGCCGCTGTCTTGGCCGCTGTTCTATCCTGCCGATACAATGTCAAAACAGCCAGCTATATTACAGTTTTTAATGTCCCGTTGGTAGTTTAATCTTGCTCATTGGTCATCAATTTTATTTTCCAATGATGTCATGTTTTCCATTTGCAGTGGGGTTTTACTCGCTCGCCTACGAATTCTCAAAAGGCAGCCCGACCTCTTCCCACTTTCCCCCCGTCTTCTTTTCACGCAAATGACATGGATTTGGGCCTGTTCCCGGGAAAGCAGTATATCCTTCTCGTCGGACTCGTTAATGGAAAAAGCTTCTTCCAGTTTGTGATGAGTAATCGCTGTTCTGATGTCCAGAAGTTTTTTTTGGTCATAAGAGACGGTAGAAACAACATTAGATACAAAATAAGTTACAAATAATGCAAAATAAGTTACAAATTAACAGTTTGTTAGGAACACGTAAAATGTCCACTTATCCGAGTTGAAGGATCATGAAAAGCAATTGCAAGCCATTGCTATTCCAACAAACACAGAATAGATAGCTAATTGCCAACCTAGCATTTATCCTCAGTTGACCTGGGACTAGTTGTTGCCAGGCTTGAATAATACATTTTCGAAGATTTCATACACTGGTGGGCTCTATTGGCTTCTTTGACAGCACCGGTAGCTGGAGGCTTTGGTGTTTAAAGAGGATGTGTGAATGTCCTTCAGCATTTCCCTCACTTAAAGGTCATGCTTGACTCCCTAATGAAGGAGGCACATCATGATGATGGGGGGTGAAGTTTCCTCAACTCTGCTCTTGGGTCAGTTTTGTATTTTCCTCACTAATGGTTAAGGTTAGTATTAGGGGAGGGATAGCTGATCCTAGATTGCTGGAGATAACTGGAGATAACTGGAAAAGTTCCACCATGATATATTTATCACATATAATTTGAACAGATTTTCAAATAATAATATTACTGACTATAAAAGCTTTATTGTCACTTGATATTCTGGATTGTATTGTCATATCTGGCCTATCTGCCCTTCCAGTTAGGTGTAGAACTCGTATAACGCTGTCCTCCCCTAACACGAATGATCCACCTGGATAACATTGCTTCGTCACCGCTCAGTAACGCCAGGGTCTATCCACTTTGTATCTGTCTGCCTCTTTCTTTTTCCCCTTTCCTAGTGTCACAGAGGATTTGATTTAACGCCCTTTGTAATGAGAAAATCCTGCTGTTCCTGTGATAAAGGCTTTCAAAGATTCTATTGGTTCATTGTCATTCCCCCATCGATCATTGAACTAGTTCCCTTCCGCCTCGCTCCATCTTCCATTCATGTCCCTTTTGATATATCAGAGTTGTGGATCAAGTCTGTGAGACCACACAGTACGAATGCATATTCATCATGACACTCAATGGCAGAAATGTCATTTTCCACCAAGAATGAATCTATTGATTCCTAATGTATCTCAAACTAAAAGGGACTGCTTTTTGAATCTCACCCTGTCCTGTCCAAATGACTTGAGAATAGATCACATTTTTGCATGATAACCACCTGGCAAGGTTGTCGGTTTTTGGACAATCTTTCAATGCAGCAAGCTTCAGGGGTTCTATAAGAAATTATTTTAGAAAGAAAAGTTTAGAAAAGGTGTTTATTTAAATGTCACATTAATTGGTATTATAGTTGGTGGGGCAAACTCAACCAATTTCTTTCAGATGTGTGCCAGCAAAGCCGCTACACTACTCTTAAACAATACATTAATTGCACTATAACAGTGACAAACGGTAGCCACAAACTGTTAGGGCCTAATAAAGCTGTCCCAACAGAAGAGCTTTCCTTTCAGCACCATGGAGTGAATCCTTACCACCGCTACACCTGGCTACCTGACTTATTAAAAACTATAGCTGGTATGGCTGACGTGTTTAAGTGAATATGATTTCTACTGACTCCTTGTGGATTTGTGTAACTCGATAAGAACATTCTCCTTCGATAACAACAAATGCCGATATGATTTTTGACTTTTGAACCAGACACACACACTACTCAATTTATGTTTAGTGATAATCTTTGTTCTTATCATTAGCAGTTATCTCTAAGTATAAGCAAGTGCAAGCAAACGAGCAGTGACGAGGTAGTCCTATTTGTTCAGCAGTTTCAAAATGGACACCGACAGATTCAGACATTTTAGTTCAGATAAATTCAGCATGATGTTGAGACCTTAACTTCCTCTCTCTCTCTGTGGGGGAGGGGGACGAAGAGAGGGGGGGCCCACTTTTATAGACAATATACTGACTCATCAGCGCATTGCTCAAACACAACTACCCTTGCAATCTCAACTGGAAATACATGGATCAATTACTGAACCATATGTTGAAAATAAAATATTTGAATGGTAAGAGATTCACTGGCAAACATGGTTGCAGACCCAAAAATATTTATATAGCATCCCCTCCATCATGAAAACCACATTAGCTAATTATAATACACAAAGTAAGCAAAACAATGAAATGCATCATTCCAACATTGCCTAAAATGATGAACGATACTAATGACATGGACCTACAGTTTATAAGCAATATAACAATTAAGATGTACAAACTATGGCATAAGGAAACAATGAGTGGATAAGAGGCAAGCTGCAATTTTGATTGAAGATGAGCGCGCTAAGACAAACGTAGTCAATATGCCTATTTGTTCAGCACTTTTGAAATGGACAGTGACAGAATTCAGCTGTTCTTACAGTATTCTCCCTGTACACCAAGTCAGAACCGTAGGATAAATACGTTGTTTTGAACGTAACTGAAGTCATGCTGGATTGACAGCATGACCAAAGTATTCAACCTTTTCTGACCCATGGTGTTGCGTATGAATGTTTATCCCTTTAAGCTTGGAAAAGAGACCCTTTCCGACAATGTTTTAAATCTTCAAACCCAGACTTGGACCACACACCTCCTCCACCGAATAGTAGGCAGGGGAGGCAAAATAGTCATTGCTTTGCAACACTCGCAGTTTGTCACCAATTCCTTCCAAACCACTCATTGTTGACGTAGTGTCCCCATGAGTGACAGAACACTGAGCCAATCATGGCTCAACTAGAGAATATTACCAACACCTACACTCTGTATTTTCTCTGGCTGCCCCTCCACCACAGAAAGCATTGAGCTAGGATGAAACACCGGCATTTTGGAGCAAGAAAGAGAACATGTTTGTATACGGCTTTATTAACTCAAGGATTATTAAAACATGTTTTACATTGTTTTTAAACTCATGTGACACCAAAATAACATGCAAAATTCGTATTTTTTGCTAAACTGGTGGGGTCAATGACGGCCCCACCTGCCCTGAATGACGGGTCGCCACTGACTAAAGGTAATAATGAAGATGTACAGTATATTATTCTGCTAACAATATTGGCTACTATTTAGCAAAGGAAGTCCAATCGGTTACCCATAACGACTTTCTCAAAATTAGCCTCAATGGCCTTTGTCTCTTTCCCTGCAGATGCATGAAAAGTGATTTAGAGCCTCCCATAATGTATTACAGAGGACGCCATGGTTTGGCATTTGATCACTTGTCAGCGTGCATGTCCCGTTGTGCAGGTGGCCTTTCACCCCCTCCCAGACATGTCTCCTCCTGAATAGTAACCATGTAAGAATGCTGTTGGCATGACACTCCTCGTCACAGAATATCACAAATTCCCCCTTCAAATTCATTTTTTCACCATTTTCAAACCTTGAAACTGTATCCAGTGTCTGTCCTTTGGTTGTTGATGATGCTGTTGTTTTGTTATCGCTTGTGATGGGATGATAACATGGAAAACAACTTAAAGCTGAAGCTCTTGGCATTGATTAAGCTGTTGAAAGTAATAATAGCATAATGTTATAATGAGGGCAATTTTAAAACGAAATCTATAACAATATTGTGCTCAAGTAATAGCCTTAACTTTGCCTGAAGACCTACAGTAAATATTACGTCAGTGTTAGGCTCTGTTGTTCAACTGTGAGGGTTTAATCACCGAAAATAAATGGTTCAATTTAAATGTGTGAGTAAAGCTTCTTTAACATGTATTCTCTGGTTAAATTTCATGCATCTTTGTTTTGAACATGAACAACATTTCACTGGACTGCTACAGGTAAAATCCAGCCTGCATTGGCAGCATCTAACATGTGTGGTGTTTGTCCCCTCAAGGCTTCTTGGACTCGGCCTGAGACGTACGAGGTATGGCTACTAAACACGTAGCCAGATCCTAGATTCAGTGCCTAACACCTAGCCAGTCTCATAGTAGACTAACCCTGTTCACTACAGAGCATTCGTGTTGACTTTCTCTCCAAATTCTTTCCTCAAACTCCCCAAAATCTGGCACCAATACGATTCCAGACTAATGAAGTCAAATTCAGGAATATGAAATGAGACGCTTCCTTTTGAAAGATAATTTTTCATTAAATGTTTTGATTGCTAATTTACGACTTGCCCTCAAGTTTAGTCCCTCATATTGATTCCGCTCATAAATTTGGTTTCATAACCACTTATTATGAGGGTGTCGACAATTCCCACAAAGCAGTTTGCCCCAAGAGTCCTGTCAAGGGACTGGGGCTAGCCAGGCACCATTGGAAAAACCTAAATCAGCCAACACTGTGCTCTGCCGTGGACCAAGCCCAGCCAATCTAGCTGTGCCTTTTTTGAAAACACTAACCAGCCTAACTGTAGACTGCACAAATAAAACCCTAAAATAGAGATGTCCCTTAACGCTGTCTAATCCACTGCTTGAAAGATAGAAAGGACCAGGATAAAAGCCAATAAGATATTTTACAGTAATGTGATGCCAGACAAAACCAAAACCAACACATGAATTCAACAAATGCTTATGCCTTTGTGGTAAATATTCGAGGCATTTACTCAACCACTGCAATTCCTCTGTCACACAAGGCATAACTGTAGTTTGGTTCAGTGTATGAATATTCATCAACATGTGTGCTGTGTTTATATGAATGATTCAGTGACATATGGATGGTGTGTGTGAGTGATGGGAAACATAAGATTCCCAGAGCTACAGATTAAAACTAGTTAATAATCTTGCAAGCCGTTATAAACCTTTCATGAATCCCACTGCCTTCACAAAAAATACTAAGTTAAATTCACTGGGAAAAGTATATTATTCATTCAGGTCTCAGGTGATCAATACTCTAGCATCCAACCATGAATTCACATCAAAAAACTGAATGTCAGTTTTCAATCTCAGTTGAAAAGATGGGACTGCTACCATGTGGCCTAGATAATTGCCCCACAGCCAGGATAACTTTATAATTGAAATGTTGATCTGTCAGAATTCGTATAATTTTGGTTCTCCTAGCTTAGCCGATTTTTGTTTAGCTTCAGTAGATAACTAGTGTTGCTAAATGCGTCTTTTTAGATGCCACATAGTATTCCACCGGTCTTAGTCTCTGGTATTCTAGACTCGTAGTTTGTAGGAAAAGCAGTTGGCATTTCACATAATGTTGTGGCATGTATTTTACTTTTGATATTTCTAATGAGCTGCTCTGATCTTTTCACCATTGCAACTGGTTTGAGGCAACTTGCATTAGCAGTGCAATGTGTGGGTTGATGAGAGGGTTGGTGTGTTTACACATAAGCTTCCATTTTGGAAAAGCTGTAACATAGGGCCAACTTGCACCATACACGTTAGGAGTGTCCAAGACTCACATGGTGCTGTGGGTGGAGGATTTATCCATGCTTTCCTAAGTTCACCCTCCATACGACAGGTCAGTTTGGCAAAATCCCATTGTAAGTGTGCCACGCTGTCTACATCACACTCCAGTCCGGCCTCCTCCGGACATGGTGCCTTTTGAGAGAAATGAGACTCCCGTCCCCAGCAGGTACGACTGCTTCTGAAGGCTGGGAGAGAAGCAGAGCGGTGTTTTTCACTCTTGTACCCGGGCTCAGCCAGCCGTTCTATTTTCCTTGAATTGATTGGAATGAAAAAAAGGGCTTGGTAGAATGATGCTTCTGCGCTTTTTATTAGAGAAGATAAGAGCCAGAAACAGAATTACATTATGGGGCCCCGCTGCAAAGCCTCCCTCTTGCAAAAGCTCCCTCTCTCTCTATCCTGTTTCTCTTGATGTGACAACACAAGAAGAGCTGCACGAGGTGAGGGTGTGACATGAGCCTCGCCAGCGACCAACCCTCACAATGTAAAGCGGTGTGCACACTGCTTATATATGACATTTTCTCCCCGCCTCGGAACACATGTAATGCAGTAGGCCCTGCATGTACAGCTTACCACCAATTACTAGGTGAGGGAAGCTGCTCTGTAGACAACCTTGTATACTAACAGGTTAAGGATTGTGAGACGGAAACAGGATGGAACCCACGCTTCAAAAAGCCTGTCAGTAATTTAAACCACTCAATGCCTTTGGCTCATGACTAAGCCATCCCACCTTAAAATCGACTTACTGAATAGATTGAATTGCAAAGCCCCAAACGTGCGATACAGACCAAATCCCCTCTGGCCATCACACAAGTAATTTGTAGACTTAAGAAGACCTTCCAAATGTGTCACAATGTCATATATAATAAAGAAGTTCTGGCTCAGGGACATTGACCAGAAGATCAATTGCTGACTTTTTCCCTCCACTGGTCCAATGATTAGATTATCATGATGCGCAGGGTTTTTCTTTATATTTACTATTTTATTAATTGTAGAATAATAGCGAAGACATCAAAAACATGAAATAACACATACAGAATCATTTAGTAACCAAAAATGTGTTAAACAAATGAAAATATATTTTAGATTTGAGATTCTTCCAAGTAGCCACCCTTTGCCTAAATGACAGCTTTACACACACTTGGCATTATCTCAACCAGCTTCATGAGGTAGTCACCTGGAATGCATTTAAATTAACAGGTGTGCCTTGTTAAAAGTTCATTTGTGAAATTTCTTTCATTAATGCGTTTGAGCCTATCGGATGTGTTGTGACAATGTGGGGGGGATTACCCTATTTGGTAAAATATCAAGTCCATATTATGGCAAGAACAGCTCAAATAAACAAAGAGAAACGACAGTCCATCATGAAGGCCAGTCAATCCGGAATATTTCAAGAACGTTGAATGTTTCTTCAAGTGCAGTCGCAAAAACCATCAAGCACTATGACGAAACTGGCTCTCATGAGGACCGCCACATGAAAGGAAGACCCAGAGTTACCTCTGCTGCAGACGAGAAGTTCCTTAGAGTTACCAGTCTCAGAAATTGCTGCCCAAATAAATGCTTTACAGAGTTCAAGTAACAGACGCATCTCTACGTCAACTGTTCAGAGGAGACTGCATGAATCAGGCCTTTATGGTTGAATTGCTGCAAAGAAACTACTACTAAAGGACACCAATAAAAAGAAGAGACTTGCTTGGGCCAAAAAACACGAGCAATTGACATTAGACCAGTGGAAATCTGCCCTTTGGTCTGAGTCCAAATTTGAGATTTTTGCTTCCAACCACCGTGTCTTTGTGAGATGTAGAGTAGGTGAATGGATGATCTCCGTATGTGTGGATCCCACCATGAAGCATGGAGGAGGAGGTGTGATGGTGTGGAGGTGCTCTGCTGGTGACACTGTCTGTGATTTATTTAGAATTCAAGGCACACTTAACCAGCATGGCTACCACAGCATTCTGCAGCGATACGCCATCCCATCTGGTTTCCGCTTTGTCCCACTATCATTTGTTTTTCAATAGGACAATGACCCAACACACCTCCAGGCTGTGTAAGGGCTATGTGACCAAGAAGGAGAGTGATGGAGTGCTACAACAGATGGCCTCCACAGTCAACCGACCTCAACCAAATTGAATTGTTTTATACTTTTGGTTACTACATGATTTCATATGTGTTATTTCATAGTTTTGATGTCTTCACGATTCTACAATGTAGTAAATAGTCAAAATAAAGAAAACCCCTTGAATGAGTAGGTGTGTCCAAACCTTTGACTGGTACTGCACATGTCGCTGCTATTGCTTTAGGGAGAACGTGAGACATAGACTTTCCATATAAGTAATGATGCTCCCTTTACTCATTAGTTTTGTTAGGGTCAACACTTATTTTGAGACTGGAATCCTGCTTGCCATGTAACATTTGCAAGATGGCGTGACTCAGTTTGACGTGTATAAGCGTGCTACTAACACTACGATCATGATTAACATCTCACATCTAATGACAGCTTTTGTAATAGGGTGTCAGCTGGCAGGACAAACAAAAAAAGATTAAAACGTGTCATGGAAGTGTCTCCTCTTGAATGGTTCAAACTGGTCACATTGGGCCAGTGAGTGGTGCGCAGTCAATTAACGTTCATGTTTACCATGATATCAGCATGTGCCATTCATTATTCAACCTGCCCATTAAATGTCATATTGAGTGTCTGTACCATTCTGATTTTGTCATTGAAATAGCTCTTTATCATAGAGTAATGAAAACAGTCCTTTGCACTTCGGTTTGCACTGAAACATCAATCTGAATATTTTGTCTATTGGATCAAGCTTTAGATGTTCAAATACCTACAGATGTAGGATCTTAATTTGATCAACCTGTTGCAGGAGAACTTTAAAACTTGTAGTGTATTTGAGGTTTAAAAAGACTTCTGATGTTTGTAATTTCCATTTTGATACTTCAGACTTGATTTTCCCTTAAGAAAAATGTATCAAACTCTACATAAATGTCCATGAATTATAATATTCCACATAATAATTGCTGCTGAATTTCCATGCTGTAGCAAACTGGCTCAAGTTAAGAGCTTACATCTGTATTGGGTCATCAGCTTTTTCCAGTTTATTATAATCGGAACAATACTACCCTCTGTTACCTTATTTCTATACAGGCTCATAAGACACAGGAGCAGATGCTTGCTCTAACAGTCCCTTAACACAAGATTAATGTTGCCCTTTGAGAAGGTTGTAGGACACGCCTCAGCTCCTCAGCCAGCTCGGTTTTTAAAGTGCTGCACAGCCATAGTCACTACACGGAGAACATAACACAATAGTATCTAGCATTGTATAAGGACTGCTTTATAGCCTTGCCAAAGATCGAATAGAATTTTCAGCCTAACAAATGGAATAGGGACCAGTAAATTTTAACGTTAACAAGTTCCAGACGCACAATTAGGGCTTTTTGTTTGCTCAGATTAGTCACGTCAGCCAGAAAATGGTACGTTGCACGGAGCTGTGCACTATTACCATCAGAAAGATGCACAGGTGTGTGAGAGCCAAATCATACTTAATCTCATTTCACACATTCCAATGTTCCATGAATATGAAGAAGGGAGAGCGAATGAAAAAATACGTACCAAATAATAAACGTCTAATTGGATTAATTTTCCTTGCCCCCAAATTGCAGGCAATCTGCTCTGAACCAGATAGCATCACAATACACAATTGATAGGATTGTAGGGACTAGCGGTTAGCTGGAGCCTGGCTAGTGAAAAATCTGTTTGTCAGTTCAGGAATGTTCAGTTCAGTGTTAGCCAGTAATTAGCTATTAGGAAAGGCGCTTTGTCTCGAGCAAAATGCTCTCCCTCCTAGATTATACCCAACCAGATTGCAGAATCGGGACAGTACGTACACACAGGATGATGCCGGTATTGACACTTAAAGTACTAAAAACTCTTCGTTGGGAAGTCCACACAATAGGGAGGGGTGTCACATATAAAATCTTGATCTATTATTAAAATAAAGCAAAAGCTGAAGTGTGATGCTGTTTTATAAAATAGTCCTAGAGAGTTAGTAGTTTAGCAAGTAGATGTATTTCTGCCCATTGGTGTGAAGCTGTGTGTAGCCCAAAAGAAGCTGGGAAAAAAGTTGTTAGTGGATTTTTTTTCCAGCCATGCTTTTAGAACCTGCTGCATTGATGTGCTCCATTATTGATGTGTTTGGTTCTCCTGCCACCTCCTGCAAAGCAGCCCAGAAAAAATACCTAAATATCTGTCTCAGTCTGATGGGAGCTTACCGTATTTATTTGGCAGCATTTTGTTAAGGAATTGAGTAGAGAAAACAAATCTATTAAAAATACAAATCTGTCCAAATGTGACAGGTGCACAGAAAAAAATATATATATAAAACCGAAGAAAGAAGGTTGCACCTTGAGTGGTCGAAGAAGAATCCCAAAACATGAAATTGTCAGTGTTAATTGTGTTTCTTCTCTGTTCTTCCCCGTAGAGTCTTGATGGGAATGTTGTGGTGCGTAGTCACGCACGGGTTTCCTCTCTCACCTTGAAGTATGTCCAGTTCACCGATGCCGGCCACTACCTCTGCACTGCCCGCAACTCCATCGGTCAAGACCAGCAGACCATGTACCTGGAAGTCCGCTGTAAGACACCCATCTGTCTGTCTCTATTAGCTTGTTGTCAGCGCTCTTTCACATCACATTTCACTAATACCACTTTTTACCTGGATCTTCAAAAGTTCCATGAGTTGTCACCTTCTATTTGCGTATAGTAATTTTTGACTAAATCGAAGAGAATGTCCTGAAGAGTGATAGTCCAAAAAAATTCTAGATCAGAAAGTTACCAAAAGACGCATACACCTTTACTTTGACACAATTTTACCCAGAAGCCATTGACCCAATGACCTTGACCCATAGATGTTTCCTTTATGCTGTGTCACTAGAGTTCAGTGGATTGTTCAATATCTAGCACTGTGTAATGATGGCTTTGTAGCCTTGCCAAAGATTTTATTGAATTTTCTGCCTAACCAATTGAGTAGGGGCCAGTAAGTTTCAATGTTAACAAGTTCCAGACTCACAGTTAGGGCTTTTTGTTTGATCAGATTAGTCACTTCAGCCTGTTAACGGTACGTAGCACGGAGCTGTGCACCATTACCATCAGAGAGATGCGCAGGCAAGGGAGAGCCAAATTGTGCTTAATCTCATTTTGCACGTTCAAATGTTCCATGAAAATGAAGGGAGAGAGAATGAAAAAAATATGTACCAAATAATGAACGTTCAATTAGATGAATTTCCCCCAAAACACAGGTAATATGCTCCTAAAATCAGATAGCATCATGATACACAATTGATAGGATTGTAGGGACTAGCGGTTAGCTGGAGTCTGGCTCGTGAGTAATCAGATTGTTAGTTCAGTAATGTTAGTTTAGGGTTGTTCAGTGTTAGCCAGTAATTAGCGATAAGAAAAGGTGCTTTGTCTCTGGCAAAGCACTTTCCCTCCTAGAGTAAACCCAACCAGATTGCAGAATCAGGACAGCATCTAAACATAGGATGATGCCGGTATCGACACGTACAGTACTCAACTCTCAATTGAGACACTCACTTCACATTATCTGTAGTATGCGGTGTGTGTTTGTGCTACTCATGTGCTGATATTTAAAAAATCTGTCTTGCCCTTTCGGTTGGTAAAAATATCTTGTGAAAACAATGATTGTTTTAGCTCTCCTCTCGATAAGCGCAGGGTTTATTTTGAGAAACCCATTTAGCTGTAATTGAACAGCGGGGTTCATTGCAGAGTCAGACAGTGGGTTGAGATTTCAGAGAGGGAGCAAGGCCTTATCGGTGGAGCAGGGATGGAGAATCTGCCGACTCGACGATGTCCATCAATCCCAAAAGCTGGTGACCGCAATGCTATCAAGTGCCCAGTGTCAGACGTCGGAACCAAAGCTAACAGCATCAGGGGAGGCGTCAGTATCAAGGACATATGAGAGAGAAGAACAATATTTTACACAGCTTATATGGGCCCAGGGAAGCCCAGGGTTATTTTCTTACAATATTAAACATGATTAACTAAAACAGTTTTGGGGGGTGTGTGGTAGATCAATAAATTGTGATAGCTTTAATAGCAGTTGAGGTAGTGAAGGGAGAGTCTGTGGCGCTAAGTCAACAGCACTGAATTGGTTACAGCAAGTGTGTAGAGTAGCAATAGGTGAAAGTGAGTGCAGTCCACACACTGTACAGAGTTTTACTGACAACTGGTTGATTTATGCCATGTGACATTAAAGGCCAAACAATGAACCATAACCATAAAACAACAAATAAGAATAAAATATAAGTCCTTCTTACATGGCAGCTTATTTATTATTCACATTCGTGTCCATAAAGCACAAATTGCATAATAAAACAAATTGATAGTGTAGTGGTGACTGGAATGAAGATTCAGCCTCTGTCTTATCTAGTGTTATTTTTACACAGTTGCTGGCTCATCACTTTTACCCCTGAATGCAGCTTACCACAGCAGCCTTTATGATTTTATTTCATGGTGTAGCACAACGTTACTATGCTCACCATATGATATATACCATTTTATGTCCTCATAGAAAGACAAACAGAATTGCGAACTTTTTGAGTGTTAAACTTTTTATTTATAGTGGTTAAACCTAGGTATTGTGGGAGACGTATCCAGAAAATAACACTAGAAACCACACCCTGAATAATATACTACACTGCTCAAAAAAATAAAGGGAACACTTAAACAACACAATGTAACTCCAAGTCAATCACACTTCTGTGAAATCAAACTGTCCACTTAGGAAGCAACACTGATTCACAATAAATTTCACATGCTGTTGTGCAAATGGAATAGACAACAGGTGGAAATTATAGGCAATTAGCAAGACACCCCCAATAAAGGAGTGGTTCTGCAGGTGGTGACCACAGAACACTTCTCAGTTTCTATGCTTCCTGGCTGATGTTTTGGTCACTTTTGAATGCTGGCGGTGCTTTCACTCTAGTGGTAGCATGAGACGGAGTCTACAACCCACACAAGTGGCTCAGGTAGTGCAGCTCATCCAGGATGGCACATCAATGCGAGCTGTGGCAAGAAGGTTTGCTGTGTCTGTCAGCGTAGTGTCCAGAGCATGGAGGCGCTACCAGGAGACAGGCCAGTACATCAGGAGACGTGGAGGAGGCCGTAGGAGGGCAACAACCCAGCAGCAGGACCGCTACCTCCGCCTTTGTGCAAGGAGGAGCAGAAGGAGCACTGCCAGAGCCCTGCAAAATGACCTCCAGCAGGCCACAAATGTGCATGTGTCTGCTCAAACGGTCAGAAACAGACTCCATGAGGGTGGTATGAGGGCCCGACGTCCACAGGTGGGGGCCAGAGAACACCAAGATTGGCAAATTCGCCACTGGCGCCCTGTGCACTTCACAGATGAAAGCAGGTTCACACTGAGCACGTGACAGAGTCTGGAGACGGCGTGAGAACATTCTGCTGCCTGCAACATCCTCCAGCATGACCAGTTTGGCGGTGGGTCAGTCATGGTGTGGGGTGGCATTTCTTTGTGGGGCCGCACAGCCCTCCATGTGCTCGCCAGAGGTAGCCTGACTGCCATTAAGTACCGAGATGAGATCCTCAGACCCCTTGTGAGACCATATGCTGGTGCGGTTGGCCATGGGTTCCTCCTAATGCAAGACAATGCTAGACCTCACGTGGCTGGAGTGTGTCAGCAGTTCCTGCAAGAGGAAGGCATTGATGCAATGGACTGGCCCGCCCGTTCCCCAGACCTGAATCCAATTGAGCACATCTGGGACATCATGTCTCGCTCCATCCACCAACGCCACGTTGCACCACAGACTGTCCAGAAGTTGGCGGATGCTTTAGTCCAGGTCTGGGAGGAGATCCCTCTGGAGACCATCCGCCACCTCATCAGGAGCATGCCTAGGCATTGTAGGGAGGTCATACAGGCACGTGGAGGCCACACACACTACTGAGCCTCATTTTGACTTGTTTTAAGGACATTACATCAAAGTTGGATCCGCCTGTAGTGTGGTTTTCCACTTTAATTTTGAGTGTGACTCCAAATCCAGACCTCCATGGGTTGATAAATTTGATTTCCATTGATCATTTTTGTGTGATTTTGTTGTCAGCACATTCAGCTATGTAAAGAAAAAAGTATTTAATAAGAATATTTCATTCATTCAGATCTAGGATGTGTTATTTTAGTGTTCCCTTTATTTTTTTGAGCAGTGTATTATAGTATTCATTATAGTGTTTTAGCTATGTACAGATGTCTAGTGCAGACATAACATGCCCCTCCCCGTGTTGTTGCAGATGCTCCCAAGATCCAGGGCTCGGTGACGGTCTACACCTGGGAAGGGAACGCAGCCAACATCAGCTGTGAGGTGCTGGCTCATCCGGGAGCCTCAGTGGTGTGGTTCAGAGATGGCCAGCAGCTGTCTAGCACTAACACCACCAACGTCAAGATCTACAACACACCAGCTGTCAGCTACCTCGAGGTATGGTACAATAGGGATATGAGGGCCCCAAAACTGTGTGTACAGTATGTGATGCATGATATCACATTTTTAAGAATGCACTCCATACAATGTAATGCCAAACATAGTCTGGTTCCTGCATAGCATGCATGGCTAAAACAAACGAGATTCCCTTGCAGAACCCTGACATTTCTGCATGCAATGATTCAGTAACAAGTTTGCTGAAAGCTTCATTTTAGCTGTAATCCAACCAAAGTAGAGCACCCATTTAACATACTGAAACTTCCTAATGATACCAGGGAGTAATTGACTGCTCAAGTTGAGACGTGCTTAGGCTGACCAACTAAGTATGACGGTAATGTTATCTCGCAATTAACTGTCAGTGAAATGATAGCACACGGATGTTATATCACCATAATACACCGTGGCTATTTTGTGTCAAGGTCCCTGGAGAGAGAATAATTGTTCGTATTAATTGTTGATGGCATAATTCTTTCTGAGGTACTTTAGAGACGCTTTTATGTAACGTGAAATACAATAATACAACTGGATATATACTGGTATGTGTTTTTTTCCTGAACCATTTTGGTTTAAGTGCCTTTCTCAAGTTAAATAAAGGTTCAATTAAAAAAAAAAAATATCATAAATAAGTGCCTTTCTCAAGGACTGTAGTTGCAGTTAGAGCGTTGTAACCGGAAGGTTGCTGGATCGAATCCCCGAGCTGACAAGGTCAAAATCTGTCATTCTGCCCCTGAGCAAGGCAGTTAACCCACTGTTCCCCGGGCTCCGAAGACATGGATGTCAATTAAGGCAGCCCCCCACCTCTCTGATTCAGAGGGTTGGGTTAAATGCGGAAGACACATTTCAGTTGAGTATATTCAGCTGGACAACTGACTAGGTACCCCCCTTTCCCTTTCCTCCTGAGATTGACAACTACCTGTTGGTTAATACACAATTCACCTAAGGCAAGCTCAAACTGGGTAACGCCAGCAGCACATATGTGACCACATTTCCCAATTGAGACTTATGTACCATTTCCAATATTGGCTTTTCTGTACACTTTACAAAAGTACAGACTCCGAGCTTCAAACGGGTATATCATACACTGCAGTTGGGTGGAAAATGGAACAAGGGATAGATGGCCTTAGCATCCCCAGGCACACCTGGCTACATAATAATCTGGCTAAGTGGAGTCTTTTGTTTAGACATGTAGCAAGCTAGCTAGCTAAACAAGTTCATGAACCATAATCCCAACCCATACAGTTTAGCAATACAAATGGATTTCTGACTAAATGAGATCCGATTTATAACGTTAGCTGGCATTAGATACCAAGCAACTAACATTAGCTAGCTAGTTAGGTTTAATGTTGGCCAAAACTGTTGATCTTCCTTTCTTCCCCATCACTGTCATCAGACAACTCTGCATTGTCTGGTGCAATATCAGTTGTTCAGTGACATTGCTATCATCTTTTCAAAAAATCTGCAATACACTGCTGATCAGTGAAGCCCCCAATTATGTTATAGACCAGGGGTCTCCAACCTTTTCAAGCATGAGAGCTACTTGAAAACATTTCTCCTTAAAATATATTTTATAGCTTTCAAATAGGCACATTCTCCTCTTCTCTGGGTCCTTGGTGTACAAGCGATGTTTTTTTCTGTCAATATACCTGGTAAAATAATGGTTAATAAACAACTCTAAGGGGCCCTATCAAATTAGCTTTTGTATTTTCCAGAATTTTGTTTTCTGTTTTATTTTTCCTGGCTTAAATGTTTTTGACTCTCAATATTACAATTATTCATAGAGAAACAACAAAAAATGGGTCCATGTCAATGCTTAAATCGCATCAGAAGACCAATTTTGAGGTCTAAACCAAAAAAATGAAGAAAAATATTTGAGTGTCATTCCCATTTAATTTCACATTTAGGAAGAGAGGAATGTGTCAGTCTAGGGACGTTTCAGCCTACTGCTGCAGCACATGTCATGGCAGAATTTGCAAAATGATGACCACCCATGATACAAATAATCATATCTTTCTGTCATGTAAGCCCACTTTGCAGTTAACATTTAATTGAGAAGGTTTTTGCAGAAAGTCTTTCTGTCTAGATGTTTATCATTACTAGCATTCCTAACTGGCTACATACTGAGTGATAGACAAATGCGCACACAAAACAGACAGACCTGCTGGATATTAATTGGCAGATTTGTTAAGTTTGGCTTTTTAAGGCAATAGTGGCTAACCAGGTGTGGGGTAATGCCAATGTGGCTTTGTTTGGATAGTAGCCAGGAGCTTGTTTAAGAAAGTTTGCAATGGGACACATGTAGAAAATTCATGTACTTTCAGAATTGCTTGGTGAGCCACTCATATGTGGGCTGCGAACTACTGGTAGCTTGCGATCTACCTGTTGGAGACCCCTGCTGTCAAGTGTCAGTGTGCAGCGGTGAGGACGGAGTCAGGCGCAGGACACAGAACTGAGTAAAATAACGTACTTTACTCAAAAAGAAACAACCATACAATTCCACACAGGAAAAATACACCATAACACAGAAGTCTACTAACACTCAACAAGGAACAATCACGCACAAAACATATTAGGAACCAGAGGGTTAAATAGGATAAATAATTATAATGTAATGGGAACCAGGTGTGTACAATCAAGACAAAACAAATAGAAAAAGAAAAAGAAACGTAGATCGGTGGCAGCTAGAAAGCCGGTGACGACGACTGCCGAACGAACAAGGAGAGGCACCAACTTCGGCAGAAGTCGTGACACCTGCCTGTTATAGACAGTAGCCTGTGGCATTGTAAAACAATCAGAACCCATCTCTCAGCATGACCAGCCCCTCCATTATCTTAGCCATTCAAGGCTAGCCAGGAAGGATCCTAAAAACGGATCACCTACAAGTTGATTATTAAGGCACATGAAAGTTCACTTTTTTTCTCACTTGAGAGCTCCAGAAACACATTGTTAAAAAAAAACGAATGTCAAAATCTAATTTTCACATGTTGTATATAAATGTTACATATTTTTAATTTAGAGTTCACCACACATGTGAATTGCTGTTTCACATGTTAAGAACTTTCACATGTGAAAATCAGATATGCAGTTTCATGTGTGAGAAACTCATGTGAAAATCTCAAATTCACCTGTGTAAATCTAATTTGCAGTTTCATATGTGTAATTTGCAGTTTCACATGTAAAGAACATTCACATGTGAAAACTCATGTGAAAATCTCACTTTCACATGTGGAATTGCAGGTTCACATGTTTTGGTGAAATAGTGTTATTCTCCTCACATGTGAAGAGGTAGTGTTAACATATTGCTGTAGCAATGCAATTGCTATTTGTAATGTAATTCTGTTAAGGTAACTTAGCCTACCTGAGTATAATAATTCTAGTGTGTTATAAATGATTATTTTGTATTTCTGAGCCATCCATTCGGATGTGTTACTGCTGCAGGCGCACACCTCTCTTCATACATTGGTCAGTAACTGTTGGAAGAAGCTCAGTAAAAAGAACAGAAAAGCGAAGGCTATGTGTTTCCCTATTTATCCTTTTTAACATGTAAGAATTTGTGCTGTCAGTTAATCCAATTAACTCAAGTTAGTGCACACTGTCTGAAAGCGTTCAAAATACACTGAAAACATCCAACATACATCATCTATACAACTAGAAACAACAATGCGATGACAAAACAAGTTGACTTTGAGGTTAAAGAAAGTGTGCTTGTCAATTTACCAGATTTTGCTAATTGTTACTTTGGACAAAATCAAAACGGCAATATTCTTATAATGTTTTTTGTATTAATTTAAATAGAAATTACAGCTCAGTTTGAGCAAATTATACATTTGTGATTAATCACAGCAAATTCTGCGGGAAACTAGATTACATTTGAATCGTTTGACAGCCCTAGTTGACATTAAAATGTGAAAAAAGCTTGTGAAAGTTTAGCGGACATGCGTCAGTCATGGTTGCTCATGGTCATGTGATGAGGTATCCCTGCCTGCAACTTAAACATTAGTGTTGGCCCTCTTGGGCGGGTGGTCAAGACATTGGCACAGAGAAGAATGAGACAGATATTTCACTGGAAGTATAAATGTGAGGCATCCACTTACTACCAAATATCATAGTGAGAGGATGCCCAGCAGTGGTAGAAGATGGATTTTGACTGACATTCTGCAAATTTTCTCATTGATGAAACATTTGATCTCAATACAAGCTTTGTAGAGAGAGCATCGCTGCGAAGGTGGAGTCATGCGTCCTTCGAAACATGACCCACCTAACCGCGCTCATAACACCTGCCAGCTTAACTCATAAACCAGCCACACCAATGTGTCAGAGGAAACACCATTCAACTGATTCCCGACCACGGCCGTTTGTTTGCACAGCCCGGGAAATGAACCCAGGTCTGTAATAATGCCCCTAGCATTGCATGCGATGCAGTGCCTTAGACCGCTGCGCCACTCTAGAGGCTCTCAATGCAGTTGTTTTTATTCCCAAAACTAAAATCTGCTATGAACAGATTGGACTAAATTGCGTTGTTTAGGAGTGCAAAGGCGAATTGAGTTATTGCACACTTCACATAGTAGGTGTTCTCTAACGGGCAGATGCATGCTAAAACGGGCCAATAGGATCTCACTAGCTCGTGCTTTGTTCTGCCCACCACCTTGCTTGTTCTGCCCACTATGACTCATCTGTTCCCATTGGAAACGACAGGCTGTGGTCGATCTTGGTTAAGTTATAAAAATCTTTGACAGTGGCGTCTGCCGTGGGAGACCCGGGTCCTAATCTCGGCATTTATAAAAGCACACGTGAAACTTGTTGGGAAACCACAGTCAATGGTTGCGTCCCAAATTGCACCCTCTCCCCTATATAGTTCACTACTCTTGACCAGAGCCCAAGATTCTAAGTATTCTAAGCTTTATAATGAGAATAGGGTGCCATTTGGTACGCAAGCATTGAGTCTGTTCCCAGGACCTGGGTGGACACAGTCAGCATGCATAACCTTCTGTGCGGAATCTCAGGCAGTGAGTGTGCCCATTCAAAAGTGGGTTTCATGCCCAGTGTCCCCTGAACCTAGAACGCTCTCTGTGGCAAAGAGGCCTGTATGACCCGCTGGCACATTTACCTTAAGATGCCTGGTTAATGGTGCCACCAGAGGGGCCCACTGCCCCGTTACTCGATCATTTTCGAGCAAGACGTACGCCAGAGGTGAGGAACAAAGAGCGCTGCTAGCACCATGGCGATGAGATCCTCAGTAATCAACAAGACCATCTGGGGTAAATCAGATCATTGAAGAAAAAAAAAATCTTCTTCCAGGTCACCCCAGATTCCCAGAATGACTTTGGAAGCTACAACTGCACAGCTACCAACATGATCGGAGCAGAGTCCAAGGAGTTCCTCCTGATCCCAGCAGGTCAGTCAACAGGGCTTACTCTGTGATACTGTACACTGATTTCCCTTATTCAGATGATTCATATGTATTCATTATTAAAACAGTTGATACTGTATAGCTGAACAAATATGGCAATAGAAAGTTTGTATTTTAGTTAAATGGAAGGTGCATATAGTACAGCCACACAGTGCCGTTAGCACACCTTAAGCAGCTTCAACCAATTATTTCTGGAACAGTTCAGAAGTTGTCTCGATTTTACTTCCGAAACCACAAGTATTTCTGTGTCAGTTTCATACATCACATCTGGAGGTCAACATAGGGCTTTTAGCTTCAAGATCAGTTACTTTTCAGTTGTTAAGGTGAAATGCAATTGTGATTTAAAAACATAATGGGTGTAATTTCCAGGGCGTTTACAAAGACATTTTGGCGTTAAGTACACATTTAAGGCTGCTATTTTGGTGGACTATAAAGCAGTACAGACGTCAAGGGTAGTTGGACAAGCGTTATTTTATTCATCTGCAACACAGTGGTGACTGCCACTTTAACACATTTGTTAGTGAAGTGGCACTGTGCTTGTGAGTGCACCAATGGAAGAACCATTGTTACATTTTTTTAAAGCCAGTTGAGAAAAGATATGGCAGATTTGGCTGTTACAATTGTTTCCCTGTGTCCAGTGTCAGTAAACCATGTGTGTCTCAGAATATCACCCCAACATGTTCTTGCCAATATAATTTGGAAGATGTCATTTGGATAATTCCCTTGCAGTTGGGACATCATTTCACATGTAGCTCCCATTGCCTGTAGTATCATGGGACTTCCAAAATCTTAAAAAGGTGATTGGCTGATCTCTTCATATATGGCCTTTTGACTGGATGAATCCGGGCACATTTCTCTTTATATGATTGGTTGAATCCTTGAGTCTGATTGGCTGCACATCCCGTGGGTCTCGAGGGCCAGGATTTAACCTGTATGTCTCTGTGGTGTTGTGTAGATGTGCCGTCGGCACCCGCCATCGAGCGAGTGGAGCCCTTCTCCAGCACCGCCGTTGTGGAGTTTGAGGAGCCCGATGCCAGCGGCGGCGTTGCCATCCTCAAGTACCGGGCAGAGTGGCGCATGCAGGGTGAAGACTGGACCGGCAGGGAGTACGATGCAGAGGAGGGTGAGTTGTACACACACACACACACACACACACACACAGACACACTGAGCAGCCCACCACAAAATGACATTGCCAGTAGGACTCCAAGTAGACTAGTTTATGCCAGATGGTTGAAATGTGAACGTCAGCCTTCAGTTCTGAATAAGGCCCGTTTGTTGAAACCTAACCTAGTGTCAGAGCATTATTAATACCTTTCATATTGTGTCTTAGCCAGTGTTTTCTTGGAAGAGACAAATCCATCTCAATAGGATAAATAACATGTAAATAAAATATCAAAACTTATGTGAGATGTTGGGGTTGATATTAGAATTTAATTGTCAGCACAGTGATTCAGCCGAAATGACGACAAACACAAAGATGCACTAAATAACCAATCTGTCAGGGGCTGACAGGCCCTCCTTCCTGTCGAGTATATGTGGCACTGTGTCTATCTGTTGGTCTGTCTGTCTTATCCATGCTCACATGGGATATGTCAGCAGATTGTTGACAAGCTGTTCTGTCGAAAGAGCTGGCTGACACACGAAAGAGCTGGCTGACACACACACACACACACACACACACACATACAGTTCTGCAGACACACACATAACGCCATGCCAGCACACAGTCACACGGTGTAAGGCCTGCCGACAAATGCACGTAGATATCAAATCAAATCTAAGTTTATTTGTCACGTGCGCCGAATACAACAAGTAGACCTTACAGTGAAATGCTTACTTACAGCCTCTAACCAATAGTGCAAAAAAGGTATTAGGAGAACAATAGGTAAGTAAAGAAATAAAACAACAGTAAAAAGACTACATACATACACCGGTTAGTCAGGCTGTTTGAGGTAGCATGTAGATATGGTTAAAGTGACTATGCATACTGTATATGATAAACAGGGAGTAGCAGTAGCGTAAAAGACGGGTTGGTGGGTGGCGGGACACAATGCTAATAGCCCATTTAGCCAATGTGCGGGAGCACTGGTTGGTCGGCCCAATTGAGGTAGTATGTACATGAATGTATAGTTAAAGTGAGTGTGCATATATGATAAACAGAGAGTAGCAGCAGTGTAAAAGAGGGGTTGTTGGGGGTGGGGGGTGGCACAATGCAAATAGTCCGGGTAGCCATTTGATTACCTGTTCAGGAGTCTTATGGCTTGGGGATAAAAACTGTTGAGTAGCTTTTTTGTCCTAGACTTGGCACTCCGGTACCGCTTGCCATGCGGTAGTAGAGAGAACAGTCTATGACTGGGGTGGCTGAGGTCTTTGACAATTTTTAGGGCTTTCCTCTGACACCGCCTGGTGTAGAGGTCCTGGATGGCCGGTAGCTTAGCCCCAGTGATGTACTGGGCCATACGCACTACCCTCTGTAGTGCCTTGCGGTCAAAGGCCGAGCAATTGCCGTACCAATGTTGCAGCTGTAGAAACTTTTGAGGATCTCAGGACCCATGCCAAATCTTTTTAGTTTCCTGAGGGGGAATAGGCTTTGTCGTGCCCTCTTCACGACGGTTTTGGTGTGTTTGGACCATTCGAATTTGTTGTTGATGTGGACATCAAGGAACTTGAAGCGCTCAACCTGCTTCACTACTGCCCTGTTGATGAGAATGGGGGCGTGCTCGGTCCTCCTTTCCTGTAGTCCACAATTATCTCCTTTGTCTTGGTTACGTTGAGGGATAGGTTGATATTCTGGCACCACCCGTCCAGGTCTCTGACCTCCTCCCTAATGGCTGCCTCGTCGTTGTCGGTGATCAGGCCCACCACTGTTGTGTTGTCTGCAAACTTAATGATGGTGTTGGAGTCGTGCCTGGCCAGGGAGTACAGGAGGGGACTGAGCACGCACCCCTGGGGAGCTCCAGTGTTGAGGATCAGCGTGGCAGATGTGTTGCTACATACCCTCACCACCTGGTGGCTGCCCATCAGAAAGTCCAGGATCCAGTTGCAGAGGTAGGTGTTTAGTCCCAGGATCCTAAGCTTAGTGATGAGATTTGAGGGCACTATGGTGTTGAACGCTGAGCTGTAGTCAATGAATTGCATTCTCACATAAGTGCTCCTTTTATCAAGGTGGGAAAGGGCAGTTTGTAGTGCAATAGAGATCGCATCATCTGTGGATCTGTTTGGGCGGTTGCAAAATGGAGTGGGTCTAGGGTTTCTGGGAAAATGGTGATGATGTGAGCCATTACCAGCCTTTCAAAGCACTTCATGGCTACAGACTTGAGTGCTACGGGTCTGTAGTCATTTAGGCAGGTTGCCTTTGTGTTCTTGGACACAGGGACTATGGTGGTCTGCTTGAAACATGTTGGTATTACAGACTCAACCAGGGAAATGATGAAAATGTCAGTGAAGACACCTACCAGTTGGTCAGTACATGCCTGGAGCACACGTCCTGGTAATCCGTCTGGCCACACAGCCTTCAAATCAAATCAAATTGTATTTGTCACATACACATGGTTAGCAGATGTTAATGCGAGTGTAGCGAAATGCTTGTGCTTCTAGTTCCGACAATGCAGTAATCTAGTTAACAATTCCAAAACTACTACCTTATACACACAAGTGTAAAGGGATAAAGAATATGTACATAAAGATATATGAATGAGTGATGGTACAGAGCGGCATAGGCAAGATGCAGTAGATGGTATCGAGTACAGTATATACATATGAGATGAGTATGTAAACAAAGTGGCATAGTTTAAAGTGGCTAGTGATACATGTATTACATAAAGATGCAGTAGATGATATAGAGTACAGAATATACATATACATATGAGATAAATAATGTAGGGTATGTAAACATTATTCAGTAGCATTGTTTAAAGTGGCTAGTGATATATTTGACATCAATTCCCATCAATTCCCATTATTAAAGTGGCTGGAGTTGAGTCAGTGTGTTGGCAGCTGCCACTCAATGTTAGTGGTGGCTGTTTAACAGTCTGATGGCCTTGAGATAGAAGCTGTTTTTCAGTCTCTCGGTCCCAGCTTTGATGCACCTGTACTGACCTCGCCTTCTGGATGATAGCGGGGTGAACAGGCAGTGGCTCGGCTGGTTGTTGTCCTTGATGATCTTTATGGCCTTCCTGTGACATCGGGTGGTGTGTATGTTGACCTGTTTTTAAGGTCTTACTCATGCCGGCTACGGAGAGCGTGATCACACAGTCGTCCGGAACAGCTGATGCTCTCATGCATGCCTCAGTGTTGCTTGCCTCGAAGCGAGTATAGAAGTGATTTAGCTCATCTGGTAGGCTTGTGTCACTGGGCAGCTTGCAGCTGTGCTTCCCTTTGTAGTCTGTAATAGTTTGCAAGCACTGCCACATAAGACGAGCGTCGGAGCCGGTGTAGTATGATTCAATCTTAGCCCTATATTGACGCTTTGCCTGTTTGATGGTTCGTCGCAGGGCATAGCAGGATTTCTTGTAAGCTTCCGGGTTAGATTCCCGCAACTTGAAAGCGGCAGCTCTACCCTTTAGCTCAGTGTGAATGTTGCCTTTAATCCATGGCTTCTGGTTGGGGTATGTACGTACAGTCACTGTGGGGACGACATCCTCGATGCACTTATTGATAAAGCCAGTGTACTCCTCAATGCCATTGGAAGAATCCCGGAACATGTTCCAGTCTGTGATAGCTAAACAGTCCTGTAGTTTAGCATCTGCTTCATCTGACCACTTTTTTTTATTGACTGAGTCACGGGTGCTTCCTACTTTCATTTTTACTTGTAAGCAGAAATCAGGAGGATAGAGTTGTGGTCGGATTTACCAAATGGAGGGCGAGGGAGAGCTTTGTACACGTCTCTGTGTGTGGAGTACAGGCAATCTATAATTTTTTTCCCCTCTCGTTGCACATTTAACATGTTGATAGAAATTTGGTAGAACTGATTTAAAATTTGAAAGTCTCCGGCCACTAGGACCGCCGCCTCTGGGTGAGTCGTTTCCTGTTTGCTTATTTCCTTATGTAGCTGGCTGAGTGCGGTCTTAGTGCCAGCATCTGGCTGTGGTGGTAAAGCCACGAAAGTATAGCTGAAAACTCTCTAGGCGAGTAGTATGGCCTGAAATGTATTACAATATACTCTACTTCAGGCGAGCAAAATCTAGAGACTTCCTTAGATTTCGTGCACCAGCTGTTGTTTACAAATATGCACAGACCGCCCCCCCCTCGTCTTACCGGAGTGTGCTGTTCTATCGTGCCGGGTCAGCGTATGTCCCGCTAAGTGAATATGCATGTCGTCATTCAGCCACGATTCAATGAAACATAGGATATTACAGTTTTTGATGTCCCGTTGGTAGGATATTCGTGATCGTACCTTGTCTAATTTATTGTCCAATGATTGCACGTTGGCGAGTAGTATTGACGGTAACTGCAGCTTTCCCACTCGCCTTCTCCGGGTCCTCACGAGGCATCGGCTCTTTGACCTCTGTACCTGCTTTGTTTCCTCTTGCAAAAAACGGGGATGTCGGCCCTGTCGGGTGTTTGGAGAATGTCCTGCTTGTTGTGGAAAAAAATCTACTCATGGACTAGAAAATACACACATACATACATACACAGAAACAAACATAACCAACCTCAACATATGACTTTCTCGCACACCCTCGCCCCCACACACACAGGGTCAAGCATTACACCTCCCCACACACTCACTCAAACAAACGAGGACGAGCCTCCACGCTCGCTCATACACAAGAAACAGTCATGCCATCACACCCCTCTCCGCTCACAATCTTCTCCACCACACTTGCTCCTGGAAAGAGAGGAGATCAAAATAACAGCCAGCACTCTGTCCTGTCCTCTGCTCTTTTTAGCACAGGCCCTACCATCGCATTACTCTTCCTAGACCCATCCAAGACATGGGTTTCATCAGCCAGCCGGGTGACTGGGTCCGTGATGAGTAGCTTTAATGGAGCTTTCTAAAACCCTTTTTCCTCCGACAGGCCTGAGCATGATCACCATCGTTGGCCTGAAGCCCGAGACCTTCTATGAGGTCAAGATGTCCGCCATCAACGGCAAGGGCGAGGGCGAGAGCAGCCCTCCCCAGAACTTCAAGACTGAGCCAGTCCGTAAGTGCCTCCCTCCTTCCCTCTTCCCTCCTGCTCCCTCCCTTCTTCCCTGTCCCTCCTGCAGAGCGACAGCACTCACCTGACCGTAATGCTTTTCCTCCCCATCACCACCTAGTGCAGTCTAGCCATCCAGCCACGACCACCCCAAGCCCCCTGCGCCAAAAGCATAATGCATCCCCCTTCCGATCTCTCTGATAGACCAGCCACTCCACTCCGGGGATGCATTGCCAACTGACCCCAGACTGCGTGTCTGTTTGCATGGAAGGGTTGGGGAAGGAGGGCTAGGGACCTAGTGCTTCATATAATGGAGGGTGAAAGGGGGGTGCAATCCTAGTTTCTGTACCCCCCTCCCCACACACTGCTCCTTGTGACCATAGTGTCTGTGTGTTTGTCACGGTTCTTCATGAGGACAACTGAAGTTATCAGAGCATAATCCTTTGTCATTTTGAGATTTTCTCTCGACAGATATTTGATGGATCAATGAATGCTAATAATTGATTGAAAGGAGTTTTGTGTGAACATCACTTTGAAGCATCACTTACTACACAACCATCACTGAAGCATCACTCCTGGAAATTCTTAAACTTCTAAAGCATAGTGAATTTGGAATAAAACCATACATTATACATTTGCCAATATAATGGAATATCGTATGGAATAATGGTATCTTCAGATAAGTCAACACTGAGGGTTTGTTATTCTGAATCTCAGATGCCGTCACGAGTAAGAAGAGGTTGTTTCTGCACATTCTCGCTACGGAAAAATCCAAAAGTCAGGCAGTGAAAATATTGTTATACTTCTAGAGTAGCACGGGCATAGTGAGAGACAAATGTACTTCCTGATTAGTTTATAATTGCTCCTCTTTTTGGCTGTTTTATTAAGGCCACTTTACACAAATTAAGTAAGTGGAAAAAACTTGGAAGAGCTGCTTAATGAAATAGCATAATATTAATCTGGCGAGATTCACACACTGCGATAGCCATCCCAAAACACAGGTGCTGAAGGAATTAGAGAGTTGGAATGGAATAGCCACCCCATCTTTTCTCTTCTCCCTCCTAGTTTGCCAGTCATGCTGCTTGAAGTTGCTGTGCTGTTATAAAGGTTTATTCCGTTCTGATTGAACACATTGTATTTAAGACATGAATCAGTCTGATTCGGTTCTGCTTCTTGCCACGCTTCCATCTGTGCTTTAAACCTTCTGCTTCTGCAGCAGTCACCCTTAGCTGCCACTTGGATTGACCCTTTTTCAGTCTGAAGTCTAGAGGGATGCCTTGTCCTGTTATTACTTCGTCATTTGGAGCATTGAGTACCTTTTTTTAAAAATCAGATAAACAGTGATTTCATAATGCTCTGGATGTTTTCTTAGCTTTAAAGTACAGTGACATTATTTTAAGTCTATCCAGGATCCTTAAAGAGCAACTCCCCCACTTTTCAACCTCATATTCATTATCTCCAGAATCAAACCAGTGTTTACATATATGAAAACAGGGTATTTGTTTTGTAGGAAGAAAAAAAACATGTTAGAATGTTATACCGAATGTCATCATCAAAAGTTTTTTATTTTTTATTAAGTGATTTTCAAACACTGAGATTCGCAGTGATGTGGGAATCAAGAAAAAAACCTCCCTCTAGCTAGAAACCCTTTCCAGGTTTTGAAAATCCCTGTTTTTTTAAAAACTTTTAATCCTACCCTGTGATTTCACAAAGAAGTATTTTTTAGGACCTTTCTTATCTTTTTAACCATAGATCATTGAAACGTGCCATTTTTACAAATGTAAACACTGGTTTGGTGCTGGAGATGAGGAATATGAAATCAAAAAGTGGTGCAGTTGCCCTTTAACATGCCTAATTGATGATAAAGTACATTGATTAGGTATTTTTGAGTTCTCTAAATTTAGAATACTTGCTTCTTTTTTTACTGGTTATATATATATATATATATATATATATATATTACAAAAGTGAACTATCCTATTATCACTGTCGGTCATGGTTCATAGTCAATTCTGAAGTGACAGGACAGTCAACTTCTACCATTCTGTTCTCATTGTTTCTATTTCTACTGATTTTGTTATTCATGTTTACCCATCTCTCTTTGTTCACTTTGACTTCTCAGGCTATGCTTTCACAAGTAAGTTCTCATCCCTTTCTTTGTCTTTGTTTTCATTTCATCCATTTATTTGAAACATTCATTTCTGAAATCTTTGTAAAAAAATACTGAATTAACTATTGGTGGTAGTAGTAGTGTAGATAAAGTGTTTCCCAACTTCAGTCCTCGAGTACCCCCAACCCCCAAATGTTTGCCCTGGTCAATCCCTCGATGAGTTGAATCAGGTATGTTTTTCCAGTGCTACAACAAATAAAATGTGTTCTGTTGAGGTGTATTCAAGGACTGGAGTTGGGAAACTGGTGTAGATACATTTACTTTCAACGATGGAATTTGGTCTGTTATGTCATTGAATTAAGAATTTACTTGACCATTGCCTCAACCTTTTGATTGGGGCATTTTGGTAGAATATTTGCCTTCAAGCAAATACTCACGCAATATCTCTTGTCTCATAAACCTTTCCAGGTGGCATACCATTTCATTACTCTAACGTGGACTCAGGTTTGTCTTAGTTGTTGTAGTTTCTTAACATAGACATTGAATTTATAATAAGTGAGTGACCATGTACCATAGCAATTCCATAGTTCCATAGATCATTTATAGTACTTGCTTCTCCCCTGTAACTTGTCCCCTTTCCCTTTGTACAGTTGAACTGATTGACCCCTGATTGACTGCAAATAGTCACTCATCCCTTAGCCAATTGTACATATACGCAGTAATTAGTATGAACATAAGGAGAAATAACAACATGTTGGGAGAGTGTCATTGCTAATACAGTAGCATTTACAAACAAAGGCCTGAGCCGCAATGATGACTCATGGTTAATGCGGAACTATTTTAATGTAACTTGAGAAATCGGCAACAGACAGGATTCAGCCTCGGTTCAGCCTCGGCTGATAGTTTGTTGCCGTTATTAAGGCATCCCTAATTCGCCAGACAATCTGCTTTTCCTCTGGGTTTATAGCATCTCTGTTCAGCCATGACAGTGTGAGGCCCCATTACTGAGAAGCCTATTTTTCCCCTCATAAGACTGATACAGAAGGCAGAGAAGCGCAACAAAGACCATATCTCTAAATGATACGGATTCTCTTGGAGGAGATGGATCGCATCATCTGTTTTTGTAGTGGAGGTGAACCCGTCTGGATGGGAGAGGTGATTGGTGGGATAATGGTCCGAACACTCAACACTCACTTAACATTCATCAGGGCATGCGTGAATAACCAGGAGCCCAGGGATGTCATCAACTTTAGTCTTCTCTATTGCTGTATGCAGTTACTATGCTATTTCGAGTGGAAGGGACAACTTGTAAATGTAGTCCAAAGCAGTTGATGTTAAATTACATTTAATTGAGGAATTATTTCAAAGTATTGAGCTAAGTAGATGTATTCTGGTTATACAAGTTAACTCATCTCCTTTAATTAGGTTGTGTGTGCAGGCGTGTATGTCATAGTAGGGACTACAAGAAAGGTCCTAGTGAGTGCTCCTTATGTGTCATGCCATTGTACTAGGTTCCCGTGTGGCTCAGTTGGTAGAGCATGGCGCTTGCAACATCAGGGTTGTGATTTCCATTCCCGCGGTGTACCAGCATGAAAATGTATGCACTCACTCTGGATAAGAGCATCTGCTAAATGACATAAAACCATTCTACACAGTGTATTCATCAGTTGAGGACAGAAGACAAGTCTTAATTTAGAAATATAGTGACCCAGGTGTCCATATAACCTGCAAAGGGATATGATGATTCCCTGAGGGCTGACCCAATGCTTGAGGTTGCTGTAACTTACCAGAACCCCAGAACATTTCAACCAAAGAGAGTACAGCTGAGGACCAGGGAGGTGTAGTCATGGGCACCATGTCGAAGACAGAGGACACTACCCCATGTATTGAGGTCCTAACAACCTACAGAGGCCAGCACGAATGTCCAAGGTACAGTATCACAGCTGTTTCTGTAGCAGGGCCCCTCCTTGTTGCCATGACCACACTGAGCCTCCGTCCAGCCAAGGCAACAGAGACCCTGTGACCCATGGCAATAGCCCTGAGAACAACATTGTAGGTGGCATGGATGAGGAGCTCTTTAACTCTGTAGGTGGAGTCACCAGTGAGCCAGCCATGGTGATCGAGGCTGAGGTGGTGACGGAAGTTTGGAGACCCCTGAATTCGACTGTTCTAACATCAGCAACCGCACTTCAAATTACATGTACAACAGCAGCTACCACACAAAATGCTCCCTACACACTCAGGCTGGGCAAAAGGAGATCACTAGCAGCATAACGAGCAGCAGTCCAGCTGGTGACCTGACGTAATTGGACAGTGAGTACGCCTTTCTAGGGATGTCTCAGCCTCTCTTGGCATTTTTCAACTAATTGGTTTTTCAGAAACACTTCTACCATGATTTAGGTGCCTTGGCTGGGGCACCGCAGAAACTTGGCTATAAATACCTTGGCTGCCTCTTAGCTTTTATGCAATTGCGCAGACATTTTTTAAATTGGTAATTTTTTCTTGTTCTTTTTTTGTAATCTTACATCATTTTCGGTATATCCAATTGGTAGATACAACCTTGTCTCATCACTGCAATTCCCTAATGGTCTCGGGAAAGGGGTAGATCAAGACATGCTGCTTCTAAACCCGGAAGTCTGACGACCGAAGTCAGCTTGCAGGCGCCCACAAGAAGTCGTTAGAGCTCCCCTACCTGACTTGGTCGGCGCTCGGCCAATTGGGACTCCCGGTCACTGCTGGCTGTGGTGCCTCAGCACTGTGATGCTGTGCCTTAGAACTCTGCACCACTCGGGAGGCTATTAAATTGGTTTTTATCTAGCTAGCCAAAATGTCCTAATCCCTATTAATAATTAAAAGGTTTAAAAAAAAATCCTTAAGTAATTTTCCCCATTTTCTCAAAACATATCTTCCCTGGAATTTACCACAAATATGTTATTTGCAATATCTGCGCATTGCCAGACAAAGTTGCTGGCCTGCTCATGCAAGACGGATTATCACTCAACTTCTCACCGGTGAAACAACTCTATTGTGAGTTTCTGATTGTACTTCTGTTTCTGAACTGATGAGAGTTTACAGGGAGTCAAGCAGTGTGATGCTTCTTTGCAAAGTCGATGGCTTTTGAGCGGTTCTTGCAAATATCATGTCAAAAGTGGACATGCTTTTTTTCAAAGATTTGTGGAGTGGATTATTGCTTTCTGCAATACTGCACTACTTTCAAATTAAAACGATTCTCCTTTTAAATTGACTGTGTTCTACCAAGCGTTCTGTCAATGTTGCTTTTAGCACTTTAGTGTCTTTGCCTGCCATAACATTTCTCACCTCGTGTGTGTGTATCTAAGGAAGGCCTGACACCTCTGGAACAAAAACTCTGGTTACCTTAGACAGTTCTACCCCCACTTGTGTACAAACAGCCTAGCAAACTATTTTATGGTTCCCTTACACAATATGCTTTTGTCACTAATAACACGATGTGTGTCATACAAGAGAATAGTTTCTAATATCACTCTTTTCAGCTGACAAACAATGATAGATTTTTAATTGAGTCATCATGAGTCTTTGTACAGATCTGTGGTTCTTACAAGGACACCTACCTTGTGGGTAATGACTCGTGATTATCTTGAGAAATCAGCATAGTTGGAATGAAATTAGTTTGTTGATAAAGTGGGTTCAATTCTATTGATGATTGTCGAACAATGACAAACAGCTATTCTACCTGCTTTAAACAAGCCTTGTGAAAACTCATCATAAGCCTTGTATGAAAGTCGAAATTACGCTCTGTGGTGTGTTGGTGCCAGTAGATGACTGATGTGTACCGAGGTGGTGCTCTGCCATCAGAACAGCCAGTCGTCTGTAACACTAACGACTAGCACTGCCCTCTCTGGGCAATCACGGGCACCTCTCACCATGTTTTCACCATCTTGCAGTTTCGTCAGTGACACCAACCTTCATTCCTTCAACAAGTGCAGCCCTTAGTGAGTATGCCGGCAGTATGTGGTGTGTCTCTCTCTCTACCCCCGATGTCCCTCTATGTCTGCTTGGTCTTACCACTGCTTAGTGCTGCGTCATCACTCTGTAGAGAGAACCGGTGTAGTGACAAGGAGCTACTGATGTACTGTTATTAGTTATAGGGATGTGATACAGAGAGACAGTCACTGACTCTGCTCACTGCCTCGATCCTTAGTAGAGTTCCACTGACTAACCTCCGCCTGCGAGAAACAGGTTTCCCCTCTACTGCCTCTACTATTTCCCTCTAATTTCCTTCCAATGAACGCATGTATTCATCAGCAATATTCACACCACTGTGCATTTAGCATCGGCCCCCACAGTTTGTCGTGCGTTTAATTTAGAGTGGAAACTTCCGATTGGGCTTTACAGACATTATTTATTTTTATGTCAAAGCAGTGCAGCATGCATTTTATTAGGGGATTGATCACTGTAACATTAATGATCACTGCTGCATGTTGTCTGATTAGTCTAAAGAAGGAAGTGACCATCCTTCCATTTAAATAACATCGCCACCATTAGCGTTAGCACACCAAGAGCTTCTCTGCCCTTTAGATATATAACTAGTCTGCTCATTCTATCGCTCTTCCTGTCTGTGTGTCTGTGGCTCCTCTGCTAAACCAGGTGCAATGTTTGAACACTCTTCTAAGATGTAGGCAGCTCCCTCCCCTTCTCTCTTTCCCCTGGTGGCTTTGGTATTGACAGTGACGTCAGGTAACATTCCGGGTGTCCCATGGGTAACCATTACAGCATGCGTTACATATACCTGTCGAGAATAAGGGAGCCTGGCTTGACAGACAGCGAGGCGAGACAGAGATTATTCTGACAGACCGGAGGTTTTTGAAAGAGAACCATTCTGTGATTTAAAAAAAAAAGAGGGTGACGGTGTCTGCTGCCTACAATTGGACATTGTTGCCGTGCCATCGGCATGCTGTGCTTTGAAGGATGGCCACAGGGATAATACAGTAAACAACATGAAGATCAGACTGCATAGAAAAAAAAGACAGCAGTATTTTGATTTGACCAATATTTTAAACAAACTAATGAATGCCAAACCGTAGGGATGTGAATCCGTCCTAACATAACTCCTGTTCTTCATTAAAAGAGAAGGATGGAAAGGGAAAAGGGGAGGGATAAAATAAAAAAAAGGCTCAGGTGGTGAAGAACGAGAGGCATGAATAAGCGACTTCCTTTTATACGATAAAGCTATGTTATCTTGTAGAAGTGGTTGTTGATATCACTTACTGATGAGATTATTTTGAATTGATTAGGAAAGTTGTGGTTTGTTGTTTAAATTTTGAAGTTCCCACATGTGTAGCCTTTTCATATGTTTAATGCTCTTAAGAATTTGGATACATACATGTTTGGGAAGGGCAAATCGGGTATCCCTAAAGTATTGTTGGGATAAGCATGGCTGATTTGATTGGCTGAATGCTTTGATCCTGCTATGGGTCAACATTGGGCCCTGGTGTACAGTATAGTTGTGTTCATTGTGTGTGGCTGTGCTATGGGTCTGTCAAATTGCTGTTATCTGTCTAATGTAGAAAATCTAAGGATACCTGAGGAACTATTTTGTAGGTCATGTGCCAAGTATATTTCTAGGCTAACCAATATACATAATATAACAGCTCTAATATAACAGTGCTCTATTAGTTACTAATTTGATTTTGACTCACTTGTAGAATATTAAATTGTAGTACATATACAGTGCATTCGGAATGTATTGAGGCCCCTTGGCTTTTTACACATTTTGTTACGTTACAGCCTTATTCTAAAATTTGATTAAATACACATTTTTCCTCATCAATTTACACACAATACCTCATAATGACCAAGCAAAAAACAGGTTTACATTTTTTTGCTAATTTATTAAAAATAAAAAAAGCATAACTTATTTATGGTAGAGTGGCCATATGTATTCAGACCCTTTGCTATGAGACTCCAAATGTAGCTATGGTGCATCCTGTTTCCATTAATCATCCTTGAGATGTTTCTTCAACTTGATTGGAGTCCACCTGTGGTAAATTCAATTGATTGGACATAATTTGGAAAGGCACACACCTGTCTATATAAGGTCTCACAGTTGACAGTGCATGTTAGAGCAAAAACCAAGCCATGAGGTCAAAGGAATTGTCCGTAGAACTTCGAGACAGGTTTGTGTCAAAGCACAGATCTGGAGAAGGGCATCTAATATTTCTGCAGCATTGAAGGTCCCCAAGAACACAGTTACCTCCATTTTTAAATGGAAGAAGTTTGGAACCAGCAAGACTCTTCCTAGAGCTGGCCTCCTGGCCAATCGGGGGAGAAAGGCTTTGGTCAGGGAGGTGACCAAGAACCTGATGGTTACTCTGACAGAGCTCCAGAGTTCCTCTGTGGAGATGGGAGAACCTTACAGAAGGACAACCTTCTCTGCAGCACTCTACCAATCAGGCCTTTATGGTAGAGTGGCCAGATGGAAGCCACTTCTCATTAAAAGGTACATGACTGCCCGCTTGGAGTTTGCCAAAAGGCAACTAAAGACTCTCAGACCATGAGAAACAAGATTCTCTGGTCTTATGAAACCAAGATTGAACTCTTTGTCCTGAATGCCAACCGTCATGTCTGGAGGAAACCTGGCACCAACCCTACGGTGAAGCATGGTGTTGGCAGCATTATGCTGTGGGGATGTTTTTCAGCGGCAGGGACTGGGAGAGTATTCAGGATTGAGGGGTAGATGACTGGAGCAAAGTACAGAGAGATCCTTGATGAAAACCTGCTCCATAGCACTCAGGACCTCCGGTTGGGGTGAAGGTTCACCTTCCAACAGGACAACGACCTGAAGCACACAGCCAAGACAACGCATGAGTGGCTTCGGGTCTGAATGTCCTTGAGTGGCAAAGTCAGAGCCCGGACTTGAACCTGATGAAACATCTCTGGAGAGACCTGAAAATAGCTGTGCAGCGACACTCCCTATCCGACCTGGCAGAGTTTGAGAGGATCTGCAGAGAAGAATGTGAGAAACTCGCCAAATACAGGTGTGCCAAGCTTGTAGCGGCATACCCACGAAGACTTGAGGCTGTAATCGCTGCCAAAGTTGCTTCAACAAAGTACTGAGTAAAGGGTTTTCATTTTTTAAAACTTTTTATTAATTTGTAAACATTTCTAAACCAGTTTTTCCTTTGTCATTGTGGGGTATTTTGTGTAAATTGATGAAGGGGGAAAAAACAATTTCATCCATTTTAGAATAAGGCTGTAACGTAACAAAATGTGGAAAAAGTCAAGGGGTCTGAATACTTTCCGAATGCACTGTAAGGTCTATGTAAATCATATAAAAAGATTTAGTCATTTATCAATACTGATTGCCTTCATGTGTGATTAGTATTCTAGCTGACTAAATGTGAAATATGACATGAGGAATTTGCCCTAAAGGCTTCAAGTGTGTTTGCATGTGCATACGTTAAATGTATTTGACACCAGCTAATCGGAGTAAGTATGTTTTATGTCTAGTGGTGTGTTTAGAATTCATAAAATGAAGTTCAGAGTCCACTCTGTGTTTCTGTAATTCATGTTTCTTTCCTCTATAAACATATTAAGCATAATATCTTAAAGTATGGGAATTTATACTATGGTATGGGTTTACACTGCAATCTCATACGTCGTGACCATATCTTTTGACAATATGGCCTTAGATACAGTATGCAATTGTACAATGTGTGACTGAATGCTGAATGTCAAATGTGTCCCAAATACTTTAACCCCCCCCCCCCCCCAATGCTTCATGTGGTCATACAGTAGTTGTCATATTGGCATACCATATTTCATTGCGCATGTAACCTTTTATAATGTGCTTTGTCAATCAGTATTGTTAATACTGCAGAGTTTCCTCTGTTTTTCTTTTCTTTTACACAACTGTCTTGGTTGGAGCCAAAATGTTCCATTTATACAGACCACAAGGCTGTATGAAGACCCTTTATGGTCAAGAGCCAAAGTATAAGTGACAGTCTTATACAAAGCCACTATTTTTTGTGTGTAGAAATAGTATCGAACTGATTTTCGCTTTAATTACAGTCCAGAGGAAATACTGTTTCAAAGAAAGATGCATGAGGCAATTTTAGACAAATAGCATTTCATGGAATTGGTATCCAGTCAAATTTGTGCATATATGAGTGAACTTATTTCTGGTCATGACATCTTTTGAATACAGTAAAAACCTGCACTTGCAATCCTGAAATGCTTCATGTATCTAATTGCTGTACATGTTTTCTATGTCTATTTGATGTGCAAAGAAGTTCTGTACTGAACGTATGTATTTATTTTGTCATGTGTTTCTGTTTTGAATCATTTTGTCTTTAACATTCTTATTATTTTGTTCCTTACCCATGTTTACATCATTTTTAAAATGTTTTGTATTTTCCATGTGACCCCCCCCCCTTCCACTTTTCTTTCAACCAATCATGTGCGTGCGTATCATATGACTATGTCATGTGGCTCTTGCATGGTGCTGATGATGTCGTCTTCGCTGGTGAACAGAAGGTAATTTTTTTTGTTCTGTTTGGTCCGATTCATATTATAGCAATAAGAAGCAGTGGAAAATTAGACATGGATTCAAGCCTAGATACGCTACTTTGATAGCCATTAAACACATTTTTTGGGGTCAACTTGGATTCTATCTACCTCCAACCATATTAACACAATTACATGCAGATGTGTGTGCTTACTTGGTTACCCACTAACAGAGGTATAATTCACGTTTTTTTTCTGAGAGGTGCAGAGTATTGTAATGAGACCGTCAGGGAGCAGGTTTCGAACCCTCTACCTTCTAGTCCGAAGTCCAGCGCGTTATTGACTGTACCCCAAAAGCATACTCAAGCGGGCAGAGTCGATATCCGCGCTTACACTACTCCCTCCTTTCAAAGAGCGCTAGCTTGCGACTCTAAGTCTTATAGGCCAAGCACACACACTGTCATGGATACAAGGTCCGATCACTTCTGTCACTAATGTAATGAACTGGTAGGGATCTGGTCTTGAACCAGAGTCGATATCCGCTTTTATAACCCCAAGGTCGTTACAGTATATTTCCCTAATTTCTATAGCTATGTCACATATTAGATATGTTATATAGATAGCTATCAGTAAGCATTACATCATGTATTTGGAAATAAGTAAAGGGTTGACCTCTAACCGGATATCTTTTTTTATAGTACATTCTTTGGGGGTGCCTAAGGTGCCATTACTACCTCCTATGGCTATCATGTGCAAACAGAACATGTTTTTTAAAATGTACTTTTTTGTTGCCAAATCACATCATCTCAATAGCAGCGTTGAAACCATCGCCTTTAGCAACTGCATCGCACGCTCATTGAATTGTGTTTACCTGGAATGACGTATTCATCCTTGGAGTTAACTCCTTTTCAGACTGTCTCCCAGAATGCTTTTCTTAACTGACTAACATTGTTAATCACTCCACATTACTGCATGCATGTTCACTCCTCTTTCCTTCAACTCCTTTGTTTTCTTTACTGTCTCACCAGACAGAAAGGTCTGGCCTTTCTGCATGCTTGTCCCGTCTGTGTTTGTCTTCCAGAGTGCCTCTATGTTATTCACATGTATTGATATTGACTGACAAGTGACAGTCCCATTTACAATTCAAGAGTCCTTTAACTCATCTGGTGTGACAAACTTTTCATTGCATTTGGGCACAGCAAACCAATAAGCTCATTGGTTCACACATGCAGGGATGTTTTTAAAGGGCTGAAAAAAGTGAATGATTTGTGTGATTCAGTACAGGAAGGTAGCTCCAAGTTTTATTTACACATCATTTCCTTGCTCTCCATGTCAGTTTAGAGTAAAGGATCTGACACATCAAACATTTGTCTGATGTAACATTCAGAAATGGCTAAGTTTACATACACTACTGTGCAGACAAACTTAGAGTAATATTACTGTACAATATTTACATCAGGTTTAACTAGATAAGACAACTTTTGGGGAGACCAATGGAAAGTTGAGTTATTGTTGCATCAGATGAAAATGGGAATGATCATGGGACTGTCACAAATTGATGTATCGAAATATACCCAAATCACTACATATTGAATAAAAGCGGTGTTTGCATGATAGAGCATGTTTTTGTTAATATCTCTAATTCACATAACCCTAATGGCTCTTCTTTCTTCTTAACATTTGAAAATTCCTCACCTAACTGGGAATGATGCTCACGACTGGATAAACTCCCTATATACCTCCCTGTACATGCCACCGTTTTGACGGGTTTTTCTTATCACTAACTCTGTTTATATCAAATCATGCTTACTCCAATACTTTTGAGTCCAATGGATTTGAGAATTTAATCAGATAATCACCTGAGATCAAGATCAAGTGCCTTCACGCATGTCTGATTGACTAATTGTGTAATCACCACTGAAGTGAATGCTTGAAGTGTCATTAATTAACAAGATTCAACGTCAATTTAAATTTAGAATACAAGCGTAAACATTTTTAAAAAACAGTTCAACTGCAGACATGATCTTTTATACATTTTATGAATGATTGAACATTTGTGAAAATTAAAGACGGTACTTACCTTTTCAGGTCCAAGGTAGAGGATAAATAGGAGCAGACACTGAAAAATATTATCCAATCATAGGATTCAATCAGGCTGAAGTCAGGGAGCTTTAGGCCAAGATCCAATGGATTGCGTGAGCAAAAGTGGAGCAGGTTTCATCTGTCTGTCTCTCACCCTATTATTGCTTATCGTTCTTAACTAATTTTGGCTGAAGTCAATGGAGGTGATCCAAACAGACTTCCAGGCCGGAGTATAGGTGAAAGTCCAACATTAATATTCCCTGCTGCACTTCCATGGATTACTTTCAGAATGCCTGGCAGGATTGCTGTTGTCTGCTGCTCTTTCACTGCCCTCTGTGGGAATAACCTGCTCTCAGAGTTCATTGGTGGATAAATATCATCAGGGTGATCAAGGGCAACAATGATCCCTCAAGCATGGCAGTGAGCTTCAAAGCTTGTACCCAGTGTGACTGAAGGTCAGGGCGTCAGGCTGCAACATTTCAGAAAAAAACAAAATCGGGACAGTAAATAATCTCCTTTGATCTCAGCCAAAAACAAACTAATCGGTGTGCATTGCAGAAGTGCTGTAGCAGCAGCCATTTGAAACCTGATACCACCTTTTGGGGCAGTTAGTGATGGTGTGTAGTAGAATACTGGAGCTGTATGTAACATGCTGTGTTCTGCTAATTATTTTATAGCATATTCACACCGCTAACTGTGTGTAACCAATGTTCCCATGATTAATGAGTTCTGGTGATTAGAGTCTCCTCCCCTACACCCTCTGTGACTGAGGTGTCATGGCTGTAAATTTGAACACTAACATCATTAGACACAGACACACTCAAAAGGCAAACACACACACACTGTACATACGATGTAACACACCGACCCTCCCCTCCCAACGGACCATGATAATGTTATTAAATGTAATAGAGTAACATGTCCAATCAAGACGAGGAGGCTAATTAGCCTGTTCCCTTTTGTCTGGAGGAGAGGACATGTAACAAGCTGCTTCTGAACGAGAATTATCTCCCCACTGGCTCTCTCCCTCACCCCACCGCCCACTGCCCTCACTGTCCCTCCATCATAAAACCGTCCTTGAGTCTATGAGGGACAAGACTGAATTGTATCGTCTTGGAACGTCCTCTGCCGCTGCCACCGTCAAAACAGTCAATTTTTTTCTCCAGATGTACTACATTTATAGCAGTACTTACACAAAAACCAGAGGCAAGAGATTGAAATGAAGTGAGCATCCCACAGCGGCTTGGGCTTGTTAAGAATTATAATCCCACTCCTGAAGCGAGGGCAGATTTAGTGATGTGGACTGTTCCTCCGACAATGGGAGTTAACGAGAGACAGCTGCATTCAGCCATGCCACCTAGGTTAAGGGCCCTGGGCAGGAGACTGAGCTGAGCATGTAGGCCATCACCATGGTAACTGACTGACCGCTATGTCCTGTGTAGGGGAGCCCAGTCCCCCTAAACTGGAGGGCAAGCTGCAGACCACGGGCAACGCCCTCAAGGTCAACTGGATCAAGCAGGACGATGGAGGCTCACCCATCAAACACTACCTGATAAGATACAGGGCTGTGAGTATGACGGAGCATGGAGGTTTAACACTGTGTATACCGATTTGCTTCCTGGTTTTCCCCCCATGAGAAGCTATTCAGCATGTATTGGTTACATATCTCTCCGGTTTTATCGCACGGTCATTATTTCAGATTAGGAAAAAGCAAATATACTCATGGATATTTGAAAAACAGAAATGGATCACATGATTTGTAAAGATTGACAGATCACCATTGTGTTTTATGCCTAGATTGATAAATGGTTAGTGATTCACATAGGAAGATTAATGGATGACCAAATAACAAGTGTGAATGCATGGAAACATTTACAGTGATATAAAGTGATGGGCAGTTTTCTGGAGTGTCATAGCCACGGGTGTCTTACCGAGTCAGGTCTTCTGAGTGTCTCTCTTTTTGCGACCCTCCCTAGAAGCACGTTCCGGACTGGAAGCCGGAGATCCGCTTGCCCAACGGCAGTGAGTACGTGGTGCTGAACAGCCTAGACTGGAACACGGAGTATGAGGTATACGTGGTGGCCGAGAACCAGCAGGGCAAGTCGCAGCCCGGCACCCTCTTCTTCAGGACTGCAGCAGAGCCCACCGCCATCCCAGGTACTGCCCACCCCCACCCCCACCACCCCCTGCACTGCAAGGGCACATACACTTCCAACAGAGAGAGTGCCACCGTGACCCAATGTATACTGTGTTTACCCCTCCAGTTCTTCACCCAAATGGACTTCTAGTCAGGTTTTGAGACTACCTAAGCCCTGACACTTCACAGATGTAGATGTCACTCCTCTGTCCTAATGTGTTAGGCTAGCCTGTTAGGGCAATTGATTGGTTTGAACATTTCTGCTGGTATTTTCATTCGGTCTTGCAATTGGCACACCCTCATCAAGTTTGTTCATCCCAAAAGAAGGTTGGAAAAAGGTCAAAGTTAGACAGACAGAAAACAGAGTAGCAAAGTCATCTTCTGACTGTCAGGGCTACATTTTAGAAACACTTTGCCCTCTGCAGTCCGCCTCAAAGCCTCAATTCCAGAGTTTGTCGCACCATTGCACAAGGCTTTGGGGTGATAAGAATTGAACAAAGACTGTGGCAGTTTGTCTCGCTGTTTGTGATGGAATAGTTTTGCACACAGTGAGTCTTTGTTGCTGTAGAGTGAGATTGGTCATTTGGTCTCGGCCTAAAACCTCTCTGGCTGACATTGCTGTGCAAGTTCAGTGAGCAATAATGTCAGGACAGATGATATCGGTCAGGCCCCAAACATTCTCTTTATGTCCATAGCAGTGCCCCTACCCTGGTGGTCACGGTCAGCTGGTGCTCTGTTGACAGTGTTGTGGTGTGAGAGGTTTGAATTTCAACTTGGGCTGCCTCCCCACTGACCAAACCTGAGCTTGGAACCTTTTCCTTACTATTTCTCTCTTTCTCATAAATCCCTCCTTGCACTGAATCGTTCTCTCTTTCTCTATATGTTATTGTCTCTTACTTTCCCACCCGCACTCTCTTTCTTATGTGTCTATCAGTAGCTCCATGCATCTCTCACTTTCTCTTCACCTTCTTTAGCTCTTTTTCCCTATCTTCCATGCTTCCTCTCTCTTTCCATTTCCCTTCATGTCATGCGCATTCTCTCTCTGACTTTTTGATGTTTCAGTGAAAGAGCATCAAAAGTCTGTGTCTCCCTCTCCTCTCTGTTTCTCTCCCCTCTTTCTCTATCTTTCTCTTCCAAAGCCAGGTTTAGTCGGTCTCAGTTCAGGCTCACTGCTGTATTTACTGACCTGAATATGTGCCTTGGCTCAGTGGGGATGCAGCCTTCAGTCTTGCATGGTGACGCGTCAACAGGATTAATGTCTTAATGCTTTACTGGAGACCTAACAGGCATCTGCCAGTGCATGGCACAGGGACTGACTTTTTCTCATCCACTTGGTGGGAACCAACCATATAGCAGTGGGAGGTTTGGATCACTTATTATTCTGTCTGAGCAGGTTCACGTGGACACCGTCCAAGTTCCCTTTTTATATATATATTTTTTAAATGTGTCCCTTTGCCGAGCTTAGCTACACATGTAGCAGTGCCAGTAATTTTTATGTGAAGCATGTGGGTATTTGAGGAAAAAACGGAGTGTATTATTAGGCTTAACATCTGCACCGACTTAAGGTCCACAGCTGTTCTTAGTAAAGATGGCCAAAAACAGGGTTGTTCCATGAAATGGTTGCCTTTTGGACATGCAAACTGTTTAGAAATTAACTTTTAGAATATCTCTTCTTTCAACATTCAGTTGCATGGAGGATATGTTTAGCCCACAAAAAAAAAAAACATTTTCCCATCTCTGGCATTGAAATCCTATGAACTAAGAGCATTTTATCTACACGTACCACACTGGCCATGTTTACATGCGCACAGTATTCCGGATAGTAGTTCATATCCCACTTAAGATCTTATTCAGGATAAGCTGTTTATATGCACCTTTGATATCCCTGTATCCATGAATAAACAGAATATTTCTCATTTTAAAATCATATTGGTTAAGTGGAATAGAAACCGAAATCTGGACACTGATTGTAGGCCTATTTCACATGTAGCCTAATATAATAACTCCTGCAGAATTATGCATTGCTTGAAGTAAAATTATACAACAAATGTACATTTTGTTTAGGGAACAGGAGTGGAGAAGTACGATTCCTTTCCTTCAGCATCTCTTGAAAATGTGAATATGCGTGTAACTTGTTATCTTTGACACTGTAATGCAAGCGGACAGTGTTTCAACCACATAAAATATGCACCCAAGCCAACTGAAATCTTATCAGAAAAGTGTTTCATCGTTTTCTCAGCTTTTCATTTCCTTAAAACCGGTCAAACTGATGACATTTTGCATGGGAACCATCTTTCCACTGTTTTGTAATTATTTTGTTTTCTCCCCGGTCCTTAATTGAAACTGAAGTTAACTAGATTACGAATGCATTCATTCTGTTGACGTAAGACATTACTCTTGGGAGCACTACTTTATTTAGTTTCTAGGCCAGGGCAACAAGTTATGACAGAAGAGAAGCTGCATTTATCTAACTATATTTGACAAACAAATGGCATAGCAAATGGTCGGAAATTATAGTATGGCCTACCAAATGTTGGAAATTATAGTATGGCCTACCAAATGTTGGAAATTATAGGATGGCCTACCAAATGTTGGAAATTATAGTATGGCCCACCAAATGTTCGGAAATTATAGTATGGCCTACCAAATGTTGGAAATTATAGTATGGCCTACCAAATGTTGGAAATTATAGTATGGCCTACCAAATGTTGGAAATTATAGTATGGCCTACCAAATGTTGGAAATTATAAGCAGAAACCTGTCTAAATTAGGCGTGAAAGTAATCTAAGCCATTAGCCTATATGGTCCAGTAAAGTGTATCAGCAAAATAAATTCTGGAATTATTATGGTGGATCGAACTGTACAGGTATAGCCTACTTTTTTAAGTGATTTTGATTTGACATTCAGATGAAAACATCATCACACAACACCTATGATATGCAAAACTGAGCACGCACAGACCTCAAAAAACAACTAAACGGGATTCGTTGACATACCATAGTATTCCGTCTAAGATCAGCATATCCCAGGCATCTTATCCAGGTTTCTTATAACCAGGATACAAGCTTTTTCATTTTATTGTAAACGAGATATGGTGTTTATATGTGTCAACTCAAAAACAAAATAATTGAGTATTCCCAAATAATAATGGGGATTTGGTGTGCATGTAAAAGGTGGTCACTGTCTGTCAACCCTGTTACGGACACCGATGTAACTGCCAACATTTTATCATTGATCAGGTATACCTTGTACAAATAAACTCACATATAATATCAAACTCATGAAGTTACCATTGGGCCTCTAACAGGGTTGACAATAATGGGGTTTACGTAAAGACCGGCATTACTCCTAATGTGGTGAAGAGCATGGTGTTCATGAAATTAGGAACTATACGTATGTTCCACACATAATGAAAGTTAAATCAAATTCATGTTTTCCTACCATTAATTGAGTGAACAGGGTTGACAGGTTGAGCTCGACCACCTCAGTGAAAGATGAGAGAACAATTATAAATAGACCAGAAAGAGAGTGAAGACTTACTTATTTTTCAACCATGCTGTTCAGAAAACCCAAACGATGTCACCTGCTGTGAATAATTTAACTTGGTGGAATGGTCCATTATTTTAAAGGGGTAAATTGTTTGCATAACAGGCTTGGCCTTAAAATGACCGACAGGCGTAAAAGAATCACTAATATAACATGACATCTTCCATGACACAGGGTTGACGGAGGGACATGTCAAAAGGCACTTCAGCAAACCTTTATTCATATGAAAAATCTGATTGATTCAATTCTCCATGTGGTCTATACTAAAATGCACTTTGTGTAATATAACAGGCTTTTAAAATTCAATATTGGTGAATAATTTCTACTTGAAATATCAAATGGACTCCAGGCGCCCATTTCGTGGAACGACCCAACAGCTGCTGTGTCAAAAATCCAGACTCTCTCAGTGTTATATATTGGCACTGCAACATATTAGATAAATATAGGTGAGTGTAGATTATATGAAATGTACTTTTCCTTTTTTGTTTACTTACTGGGCATATATACAGTGAACTCAAAGTATTGGGACAGTGACAATTTTGTTGTTGTTTTGGCTCTGTACTCCAGCACTTTGGATTTGAAATGATGAAGTGCAGCCTGTCAGCTTTAATCTGAGGGTATTTTCATCCATATTGTGTGAACTGAAATTACAACACTTTTTGTACATAATGTCCCCATTTTAGGGGACCAAAAGTATTGGGACAAATTCACTTATGTGTATTAAATTAGTAAAAAGTGAAGTATTTGATCCAATATTCATAGCACGCAATGACTACATCAAGCTTGTTGATTGCATTTGCTGTTTTTGGTCATTTTTAAGATTATTTTGTGCCCAATAGAAATTAATGGTAAATACTTTAAAAAAAAATAAGAATAGAATGTTACTAAACACTTCTATACTAATGTGGATTATACCATGATTATGGGTAATCGTGAATGGATCGTGAATAATGAGTGAGAAAATTACAGATGCACAAATATCATACCCGCAAGGCATGCTAACCTCTCACAATTACAATAACATGGGAGGTTACAAACTTTCTCACTTATCATTATTCACAATTCATTCAGGATTATCTGTGATTAAGGAGCATCATCATTAGTGTAGAAGTGTACTTTTTACTCCTTTAATACACACATAAGTGAATTTGTCCCAAAACTTTTGGGGGACTACGTACAAAAAGTGCAATAATTTCTAAACCCAATATAGATAGATTTATAGATAGATAGATAGATACAAAGTATGTGGATATCCCTTCAAATTAGTGGATTCAGCTATTTCAGCCAAACCCGTTGCTGACGGGTATACAAAATTGAGCACACCGCCATGCAATCGCCAAAGACAAACATTGGCAGTAGAATGGCCTTACTGAAGAGCTCAGTGACTTTCAATGTGGCACCGTCATAGGATGCGCCCTTTCCAACAAGTCAGTTTGTCCAAATTTTGCCCTGCTTGAGCTGTACTGGTCATTTGTAAGTGCTGGTATTGTGAATTGGAAACGTCTAGGAGCAACAACAGCTCAGCCACGAAATGGTAGGCCACACAAGATCACAGAACGGGACTGCCAAGTGCTGAAGTGTGTAACGCGTAAATATCGTCTTTGCAACACTCACTACTGAGTTCCAAACTTCCTCTGCAAGCAACAACAGCACAAGAACTGTTCGTCGGCAGCTTCATGAAATGGGTTTCCATGGCCAAGCAGCCGCACACAAGCCTAAGATCACCATGTGCAAAAACGTCAGCTGGAGTGGTGTAAAGCTCACCACCGTTAGACTTGATCAGTGGAAACGCGTTCTCTGGAGTGATGAATCACGCTTCACCATCTGACAGTCCGACAGACGAATCTGGGTTTGGCAGATGCCAGGAGAACGCTGCCTGCCCCAAAGCATAGTGCCAACCGTAAAGTTTGGTGGAGGAGGAATATCGGTCTGGGGCTGTTTTTCATGGTTTGGGCTAGGCCTCTTGCTTTGAGAGAAATCTTAAAGCTACAGTATAAAATGACATTCTAGACAATTCTGTGACTCCAACTTAGAGGCAACACTTTGGGGAAGGCCCCTGTATCAGTATGACGATGCTCCCGTGCACAAAGCGAGGTCCATACAGAAATGGTTTGTTGAGATCGGTGTGGAAGAACTTGACTGGCCTGCACAGAGCCCTGACCTCAATCCCATCCAACACCTCTGGGATCAATTGGAACGCTGACTGCGAGCCAGGCCTAATCGCCCAACATCAGTGCCTGACCTCAGTGCCCGACCTCACTGATGCTCTTGTGGCTGAAGGGAAGCAAGTCCCCGCAGCAATGTTGCAACATCTAGTGGAAAGCCTTCCCAGAAGAGTGGAGGCTGTTAATAGCAGCAAATGGGGGACCAGCTCCATATTAATGCTTACAGCTGGTGTCCACATACTTTTGGTCATGTAGTGTGTATACATAGAAGTTTACTTTTGAGGAATATATATATATATATACACAGTGGGGCAAAAAAAATATTTATTCAGCCACCAATTGTGCAAGTTCTCCCACTTAAAAAGATGAGAGAGGCCTATAATTTTCATCATAGGTACACTTCAACTATGGCAGACAAAATGAGAAGAAAAAAACCCAGAAAATCACATTGTAGGATTTTTTATGAATTTATTTGCAAATTACGGTGGAAAATAATCACCTACAAACAAGCAAGATTTCTGGCTTTCACAGACCTGTAACTTCTTCTTTAAGAGGCTCCTCTGTCCTCCACTCGTTACCTGTATTAATGACACCTGTTTGAACTTGTTATCAGTATAAAAGACACCTGTCCACAACCTCAAACAGTCACACTACAAACTCCACTATGGCCAAGACCAAAGAGCTGTCAAAGGACACCAGAAACAAAATTGTAGACCTGCACCAGGCTGGGAAAACTGAATCTGCAATAGGTAAGCAGCTTGGTTTGAAGAAATCAACTGTAGGAGCAATTATTAGGAAATGGAAGACATACAAGACCACTGATAATCTCCCTCGATCTGGGGCTCCACGCAAGATCTCACCCCGTGGGGTCAAAATGATCACAAGAACGGTGCTCAAAAATCCCAGAACCACACGGGGGGACCTAGATATGACCTGCAGAGAGCTGGGACCAAAGTAACAAAGCCTACCATCAGTAGCACAGTACGCCGCCATGTACTATGGGGCCATGTATCGTGAGATTTTGAGTGAAAACCTCCTTTCATCAGCAAGGGCATTGAAGATGAAGCCAGAAATCTTGCTTGTTTGTAGGTGATCAAATACTTATTTTCCATAATTTGCAAATAAATTCATTAAAAATCCTACAATGTGATTTTTTGGATTTATTTGTCTAATTTTGTCTGTCATAGTTGAAGTGTACCTATGATGAAAATGTACAGGCCTCCCTCATCTTTTTAAGTGGGAGAACTTGCACAATTGGTGGCTGACTAAATACGTTTTTTGCCCCACTGTACACACACACACGCACACACTCACACACACACACACACACAGACAGACAGACAGACAGACAGTAAACTTCAATCGATGTTCCTCAGTGCAGGTCAAGTAAAAAAATAAGGAAAGGTTGAATAATTGGAAATATTGACCCACGTGATTCATTGGTTTGAGCATGCTCAATACTGTGTGCAAGGACCACTGGAGTTCTAAATTGACCAATCCAAATCTCCCCAGCTAAGGTTGACATTGAGTAAAGCTATAAAAAGCAATTCACTTTTGCAGTTTTCGTAACATGAGATCACCCATTAATCCATTCCAACTGCCATCTGATATCGCCTTGACATTGCACCAGTTTTTGAATGTGTGTTTTGCTTGGGCAACTCTACCTGTCATGGAAAATTTGATTTGATCTCTCTTGGATGTGTGCTCACGTTCATGGGATAGCCCATCATTTAATTGATACAAACATATGTGTTTATGTATGCGTCTTTTTCAACATTTCCCATCACCCTGCACCTTTGAACTTTCTCTGACCTTTCACCTTTGCTTGCTGTGATAGACGTCATTTGCTGTGCTACTAACATACTTTTTTAGTATTACTTTGATCCTCTAACTTGCTTGGATTTGCTTTTTTATTCCTTTGTTTATTCTCAATGAATCTTTCAAACTTGCGTTTTTGTATTTATGACCTATTTTCTATCTCTTTTTTTCTCTCTCCCTTTCCCTTCTTCTCTCCCACCTCCCCTTCTGTCCTTGTCCTGTCTTCACGTGTAATGTTGGGCACTATGTGGACCATAACATTTGTCATACATACTATTTTGTTGTATTTTTTGGTGTAAAATTGTATTTTCCAATTTTTTGCTGTGAATATCTCTGTGAACAATCTTTGGTGTGTTTTGGCCTCAGCTACCCTTGGTTCCTCGTGTGTGACGTACACTCTGGCATCTCTCATGCTCTCCACGCTGACTGTGTTCTTGCTCTCATAAACTGTGTCTCGCTCAATGAGAGAGGATAGCTTGGCCTTTCAAATCTCGGCCAGACCCCTTTGTTTTCTATGCCTTTTGACCCTTGTGCAGACACACACACAAGATGAAGAATCAAGATATCAGTTTCATGTTAAATGGTTAAAATGGGGTGCTTGATACTTATATCATTCTGAATGTTAATTTTTTTATCATCAATGTTTATTTTGCATAATGAAAAAAATATGGATTTGAATAAGGCAGCATTGTTTGTGAAAAAGTTCTGTCATACCACAGAATGGAATTGAGTCCTATTGGGAAATTGTGAGAAAAAAACCGTGCCTACCTTATGTATATCTGGATACAAGCTTAAATTGTCATTGTTCCCATTGTACATAAAAGGGAAGGCACACGTTTCAGAGGAATTTTGTATTGGTTAAGATTGGTCATGAAGATTAAGACATCTCACGTTTTTTACGTCTTCTTTTCATAGTCACAAGGCTCCTTTTGAAAGGGATGGCTATATGAAGGACGAGCTACTGCCTTGTCTGTTTGACGCTCATTCAAAACATGTTTTGTGTACATAATCTTTTCAAAAGTTCAAAACTAAATACAGGCTGTTCTTTTGGTTGTTTCTTTTTGCTCTTCTTTTACCTGAAAACAGAACATGCTTAACATTTATGCTACAGCTGTTTAATACAAATCTGTCAGTCATTTTCAGTAATGTGAAATAATTATATTATATGACACATTTTTGTAAGTACATACCAGTGTGTTTCCATGCTGTAGTCATTGTAGGTTTTAAGAAGATATGATAAAATAGTGTTAACTTTTTTCGACATAATAACGGCTAGAGCTCTAGACTTACATTCTGAAATGCAAGTGTGTGACACAGTGCTGAATTCTGTTGACTGTTCATCCTCAGAAATGCCAAGGTTGTTTTATCCCATATCTTGTGCTTGTCTGAAGCTTTAACAAAGTGTCTTATATTGTGGAGGCCCATTCTAGGGTTGTAAACTAAGGTTAGGACTGTCCCTAAAGCTGCACTTAAAACACCCTGCCATGGGAAAGACTGATAGATGTCCTTTGTTCAAAACTCAGATTAGCATTTTGTGATGAGTCTTCTCCCAGTTTTGGTCTCCCCCACCATTTTTAAATGGACTCGGAAGGTAATAAAGTGATGCACCGGGAGTTTGGCTCCTGGATTCGCATGTGCCAATCACATTGTTTGGTTCTTCTTTCATACAAGCAAGTGCCACAACTCAGAAGCATCCGGCAAGTTTTCATAGGCGACTGCCGGTTGAGATCGAGTTTGATAGCTGTGGCTTTTATGATATCAAGTAGGAAGAGCTAACTGTCATGAGATAACAAGCACAATATGTGCGTAGTTTAGAACCTCTGTGGGTACCCATATGTTCACTTTTTTAATCCATGCAGTACCTTAAAAGCTTAACCATACTGTACCACTGTGCTTCATACAATCGGAGTCACACCCAGAGGGCAAAACTGGTTGCAATGATGTCAGGCCAACATCCTTGGTGACATACATGGTCAGGTTGCATACTGACTGTAAAGGGACCAGTGACCATATTACAACCAAAATATTTCGTCTTTTCCAGGCATTTTGATGCCATAAAAGATGTCTTAACTTTGCTCCAATTTGACCAGAAAACCAGTTTACAACCAGAAAACGACAACATTATGACATCCGATGCAAAATGTTGCACGCTGGGTAGGACACTGACGCTTCATACGGTAATGACTATTATCTCTTGGAGAATTTTTTCAATTGGCTTTATTGACTGTGTTTCTGTCCTACTTCCTGTATTCTGTTTGTTATCTGCAAGATATGAAAAAGGTGCGTCAAAAATATATTTTATGCTCCTTGTTGACACAGCATGGCTCTGTTTCTCCATTTCCGAGAAAGCTTTGTGAGGCGGCCCCTTCGGTGTTAAAATGTGTGATGTGATTTATCGCACTTCTTAAGATGCAGCGGGAAAACAAGAATTGTCACCCTGCCCTGCAGGTAGATGCTTATGCTCTCTCCCACTCTTAGCAACAGCAGTAAATAAAGAGCTGCCGGTCGGAGCTATTGCCGCCACAGAGGTTGACTCAACTTTATAGACTTTCAGAGAATATGACGAATCAATGTGAGAGGAAATAACAATTGGCCGCTCTGCTGTACTCTGCCTCTCTTTAGAGGTCTTATGCCTTACAGCTAATTGCTGCTCACTGTAGCTTGGAGCCAAGCCAGCGATTTGCCAGGACTTTGTTTAAGAGTTGTTCCCCAGCACTGCAGCAGTCACTGAAAAGTATTTTCCTATCAGCTCCCTGGTGCATGGTATTAATAATTCAGCTGCCCTCCAATGCATTAGCTTTACCCATATGAGGGGTATAATTAAGCAATAAGGCCCAAGGAGGTGTGGTATATGGCCAATATACCACAGCTAATGGCTGTTCTTAAGCACGATGCAACACGGAGTGCCTGTCCACAGCCCTTTGCCGTGGTATATTGGTCATATACCACAAACCCCAGAGGTGCCTTATTGCTATTATAAACTGGTTATCAACATAATTAGAGCAAGAGAAATACATGCTTTGTCATACCCATGGTATACGGTCTGATATGCCGCGGCTGTCAGCCAATCAGCATTCAGGGCTCGAAACACCCAGTTTATAATGAGGGTTATATCAACAACTGTAATTTAAGGCCGTTTCATCAGAGGCAGAAACACTTCGCACTAGATTTATAGGAATGTATACCACAGGTATCCATTTTGGCTCAAATCTGGTGACTCACTTAGATGATGACCTTTTTGACCATTTACTATCATTTCCCAGATTAGATTTTGATATGATTTGAAAGTTCCATTTGCAACGTACAGTATTAGTATATATTGCATGGTGCTAAATCTTTGTCAACTATTGCCAATTAATATTTTTTTTAACTTATTGTTATATCATCCCTCTCTATGCTTAATGTAGACTGGTGAAATTATAGAATAGCTTTCTATATTTGCCTACAACCAAACCGTATGCAGTCAACAACATTATTTCAAAGAAGTGACAGATATAATACACTCCGGTCTGACAAGACGATTACATTATACAAATACATCAATCAAGTGTGTGTGTGTGTGTGTGTGTGTGTGTGTGTGTGTGTGTGTGTGTGTGTGTGTGTGTGTGTGTGTGTGTGTGTGTGTGTGTGTGTTTCTGCCACACAAAGTATCCTCCCTCTCAAGGTACCAGTGTATATAGAGTGGATTTGCATACAGATGCACATCCTCTTTGTGCAGCCGAGTCTGTCTCCTTACACACATTTGTAAGCCAGCGATACTGGAGCCCAAACGTTGGCTACTGTTTGCCAAAATCACTGTGTGTGTTACAGTAAGATAAGACCCAGGCTTCCTGGTCGTTTGGAGGGAACGCTGGAATACGAGACGGAGCAAAAATCTCAACACATTTCAATGGGAATGAGCACTTTGCTGATTTTTTAAAATTTTTATTTTTTAAATGAAAGACTTCCTTCTTGTGCATTTCATTGAACTCAGAAAGGGAACAATGTCAATGAAATTACATGATGGTTCATATGACCCAAATAAATGCCTACCTTGAAGCCTACCCTGTTTGATAAGTGATGGTTTTCCAGTAAATCATAGAATTATTCAAGTACATTTTGTTGCATTGATTCTACTGTGAATACTGTGTGGTGTGTGAGTCTGACATTTGGACATCCTGATATTCTCAATATGACAAGAGCAAAGAGTAAGTCCAAATCGAGGATTGCCTGTGTGTTGCTTTAATTCAGAATATAAACTGTCTCATATTTGACACCTAACAGAGCTAACAAAAACTGGAATTGAATTTTGTTCTGTCATCATAATTCTATCTAACCTGTTTGCCATGTGTAGAGCATGATGTGTCAAATCAACCATACTCCAAATGCTCTTGTTTGATTTGAATTAAGTTTTAGATGATTCTGTTTGATCAAATCTCCGATCTCATTGTGTGTCTGTTTACTGAATGCAAATTAGCTGCAAATGATTTCCAAATTTGATTGTGTGAGATTGATTTGACACAAAGCATAGTAATATTTTTTTGTGAAACATTAATCTGTTTAACAGTTTTGCGGTTGGGTTACAAGGTCGTATTAATTCTGTTCATGATCATGTGTGGTGTGTGTGTGTCGAAGGCAGAGTATTAACAGTGTGGATACATGGTCATCCATTGTAGTGGAGAGATACATACAGTGCCTTCAGAAAGTATTTATGTCCCTTGACTTATTCCACATTTTGGTGTGTTACAGCCTGAATTCAAAATGGATTAAATGTATATTATTTCTCACTCATCTACACACAATATCCCATAATGACAAAGTGAAAATATGTTTTTTTTTCATGTTTGCAAATTTATTGAAAATGAAATACAGAAATATTTCATTTACATAAGTATTCACACCCCTGGGTCAATACTTTCTAGAAGCACCTTTGTCAGCAATTACAGCTGTGATTCTTTCTGGGTAGGTCTCTAAGAGCTTATTTTTTATTCTGTTCTTTTCAATCTGTCAATTAGGTTATTATTGTGGAGGAACTACAAAGTTGTTGATCAACCTTAGTTTTCTCCCATCACAGCCAATAAACTCTGTAACTGTTTTAAAGTCATCATTGGCCTCATGGTGAAATCCTTAAGCAGTTTCCTTCCTCTCCGGTAACTGAGTTAGGGCGGACGCCTGTGTCTTTGTAGTGACTGGGTGTATTGATACACCAGCCAAAGTGTAATTAATAACTTCACCATGCTCAAATGGATATTTGTTTGCTTTTTTATTTTTACCTTTCTAATTATTATTATTATTATGTGATTTGTAAGCACATTTTTACTCCTGAACTTAATTAGGCTTGCCATAACAAAGGAGTTGAATACTTATTGACTCTAGACATTTCAGCTTTTCCTTTTTTATTAAAAACATAATTCCACTTTGACAAAAAATCTCAATTTAATCCATTTTAAATTCAGGCTGTAACACAACAAAATGTGGAAAAAGTCAAGGGATGTGACTATTGTAAATTCTTATTAATATTGTAGTATTTTACATATTCCTGGATATTAATTTTCTGGTAAGTACTGTTGCTTCATGAAAACACAATCCATTGCCTTTGTTTTGTGCCCTTCTTATAGGCTTTATTTCCACATTGTTTATTTGTTTGTGTGCAGGATTCATCTATGTAAAAGAGATTTAAACATATTTGCATAATGTTTGATTGATTTTACAGTCTTTCCACTGCCTTTTGCTTTGTCTTACAACTGGCAACAATAATGAGAGTGGGTAAGCGACAGACCCATATGGGGTCATAAAGGCATATAGACCCGTATAGGAAGTGATGATAAAACAAGCATCTTTATTTAATGAACCAGGTGCTCCAATGGTTGACTGTTTTATGATTTTTGATTGATGCCCCATTAGACTTCCTTCATGTTCTGATGTTTAGATTTGATTAGTGTAGGATGTCGTGATGGGCATGTCTGGTGTGTGACCCTAATATGGGTAATATATTTATCTGCTCACCTCTTAATATAGTACCTTAGATGGCTGATACATGTCGTGTGTCTAACATTAACTTGGATAGTAACTGACCGTTGTTTATTGGTTGAATGCAACTAATGCAATGCGTTGTGATTTCTCTCGGCCCAAGTGTGTATTTTTTGATAATCTGATTATCAACCTATTTTTAGAGTCTGAACAGATCAAAATTAGTTTTTTTTTCTGTGTAGCATCACTCTGATGTATTTTTAGTAGAATATGTAATGATTTGGCCCAGAGCCTGTTCAAAGAACAACAACACACTTGACACCTGGAGAGAAGCAGTCTGACAGTATGAAGTTATGGATGAAAGGGTGGAGATTAATACTGAGCCTAATGCAACGTTTCTCTGTCTCTATCTCGTCCTCTCTCTCCAACGTTCTCTTTAACTCCCTCTCTCCCCGTTTCTCTTCCTCCCTCCAACTTTCTCTCCAACCCTCTCTAACTTGCTCTCCACGCTTTCGGTCTCTATTACTCTCTCTCTCTTCCTCCCTTCGTCCTTCCCTCTCCTTCCTTCCAGATACTATGCATAGCGGCTCAGGCCTAGGCACAGGGGCCATCGTGGGGATCCTCATTGTGGTCTTTGTGCTGCTGCTGGTGGGCGTCGACGTCACTTGCTACTTCCTCAACAAGTGCGGCCTCGTCATGTGCATTGCCGTCAACTTCTGCGGCAAGTCTGGACCCGGAGCCAAGAGCAAGGACCTCGAGGAGGGCAAGGCGGCATTCACGTGAGTCTCTCTTCTTATCTGCTCCCTGGATCCCTTGCTCTTCTCTCTGAAATGCTGTATGCAATTTGAGTGTCCTGTTCATCCAGCATCCCACAGTAGCTGCTCTCAGACAACGGACCACAGTTTGACAGGGCAGAAGTGCAGGATTTTTAAAACAAAAATGACTCACTACAATGTGCTTGCACTGCACCAGCATTTATTTCAAATACTTTTTCCCATTACAGGAAGGATGAGTCCAAGGGGCCCATTGTGGAGGTGAGGACGGAGGAGGAGCGCACTCCTAACCATGAAGGAGGGGGGCCTACAGAGCCTAACGAGACCACCCCTCTGACTGAGCCGGAGTGAGTACTCAGCACTGGCTGTGGGTAGACCCCCTGCTCTGGGGTTGCAATACACTGGCAAACCCATACTAATCCTGTAATAGGTCTATGCATAAAACATACTTCTTATTCCATAATGACAGCAGTTGAGTGTTTTGTTCATGTGTTTGCTGACATATTGGCTAAACTAATTGTTCAAATAATGGGAGAATGGAACATCAAAACCTGATACTGAAGATGTGCTCAGATGTTTGTTGTTTACACTGATGGTAGCAAAAATAGTTGTTGTACTAACAGCCTCGAACATTTAATAACTTGGACCCTAAACCCTTAAGCACCTGTTTTGATTTAATTTTCTTTAGTTTGCTTAAGATGGTGTCTATGTCAAAACCTCACTTCACTTTAACATTTTGAATCTCTAGTTCTTTGCTTTATCACTGCATGTAGCACTCACTCTGGATGGATGTCTGTCTGTGCCTTGGCCTCACCCCCCTACCCCTCCCTGCTCTCTTTTTCCTCTCACCTTCTTGCGGCTCGATGGCTCTTCTCTTTCCTGCTTTCCTCTCTTCACAGGCCCGCTGCTGACACTACCGCCACGGTGGTGGACTTGCTCCCTTCTGTTGCCACTAACTCTGAACCTGTCACTGAGAGCTTTAGCACAACCCAGAACAGCCCAGCTAGCGAGAGCACCACTCTCACTTCCAGCGCAGCTGGCCCAACCCCTGTCCCGGCTGAGTCCAAAACTGCCCCCAAAACCTCCCCTAAAAGCAAACCTGCCCCCGTCCCCCAGTCCAGCACGGCCAAACCTAGCACCCCCGCCTCCCAGCGTGCCACCCAATCCGACGTAGCTCCCCTCGTTGACCTAAGCGAGGCTCCTAAAGCCACACCCTCGTCTGACCCCAAGCCCCCGACCCCCACAGCCCCATCCTCGAAGCCAGTCAAGGTCCCCTCCAACCCCTCCTCTGCCACAGCCGATGCCGCACCACAGAGCCAGCCCGAGTCTATCCAAAGCCCCTCCGCCACCAGCAGTCAGAATAAGGACTTACAGATAGACGGCCTGGCCAAGGATGTGTTTGATGCCCCAGGCAAAGGCTCCAAGGCCCCGGCAGACTCCACTGCTGCACCCGCCCAGGACGAGTATGACCCCCCCCTCCTCCTCCTCCTAGTCTGTTTTACTGTGTCTGTCCTCCCTCACCCTCTATCACCACCTCCTACTGTGTCCTGTTCTCATAGTGATGGTCTCTCTCTCTCTCTCTCTCTCTCTCTCTCTCTCTCTCTCTCTCACACATCAGAAGTTTTACCAAATCTGATAGATACGACGGAATTATGGTCCTGATATTACTGCCACAATCATTTCTGCGGTTGTTATCTCCTGAAAACAATCTTTCTTCGCAACAATGCAAAGCCATTTCGATCAGCGCCGTATGAAAGGGCTTTGTTCTCGGCGGAAGCTCGTACATTTCAGTCTTATCTCAGGCAAACCCTAAGGATGATCAGGCGAGCTCTGTAGAGCGGTATTCCAGGAGCTTGCTCCGATTGCACCCTCTCTCTTGTCCCATGCTTTTCACCCATAACACCCCAAACATAAAACAGAGATCAGTGATGAATGTCAGGACTTAATGTATCCGTTCGTGGCAACGGGGCTCTCGTCATCGGCATGATGAAACATGACTCTTGAACGGGCAGATATATCTTCATAAGTCTAGCGGGTCTGACGCATCTCCTCCTCCCCGGGCTCCACAGTGATTTGTCTGCCACACGACAACCAACCAGTCTTGCCAGGCATCTTACAGGCTTACTAGATTCCTGAGCTTGTCCACTGAGGACACCTTCTTCCTCTCCTGCGGAGGTAGAATATTCTCCTCCGCAGGCTGTGCTACAGAATACTGATCCCTCTGTACATTCAAAGGACTAGTGTTAGACTATGCCAGCCTTGTTATGTGGACAGTCCTTAGATGGTACTTTTATTTGACTTAGCTGTCCGACTTGTTTGACAGACAGCCCTGAAGGCTGTTTTCGAAGGCCACCCCTAAGAGGTTGACCTTGGACACCCTCGGATCATCAATGTTTGAAAGCCCATTGGGCTCTTGCTTTCCCCATTTCCCATGCTTTTCCCATGGTTCCCCTCAGCCAAAACATAGGCACTTAGTTTATCTGCATTCTGGCTGTGGCGGGCATGCATAAACACCAGCCTCTTTAGTACCTGGGACCTGCCGAACTTGGCTGCAAACATAGATGTCCACAGGGCATGAACAGGAATGGGGACTATTCAAATATTTACAAGACACTTTTGTTTCTTCCTCCCCCTTCTCTTTTCGTTGCTCAACGGTTTGTTCGCCCACCCCCCTTCCTTCCTCACCTCCCTTTGCTGCCTTTGAGTATTGGGCTCACGCTTCTATGTCTGCCGCTGTCAGCTCTGAGCCCAGGGCCCCATGTGCGAATTGCTTTAATCAGTGCAGAAAGCAAACAGAGCCGCTACACTCTCCCATCTCAGAATGGAGGACTGTTTATATATTAAGGCAGAATGAAACTGCGGGACTGCAGGATGATTTGGCCCCCCACAGCATTGTACACATACACAGACACACAGCTCTCCCCTCCAGCTGACATACACACAGACACACAGCTCTCCCCTCCAGCTGACATGTGCGCACACACACACACACACACAGCTCTCCCCTCAAGCTGACATGTAGCTACAGTAAAGTGCAGCTGGCAGATGTAACTGCTCCTCCACATCTGGGTGCTAACAAACAGACAACTACTCGGTTCCTCTGTTTTCATCCATTATATCGTTATATTGGACAGATATCGAGTTCCACTGAGATTTATCTTCCTTGCCTCCCAATATTATCCACACCAAGGTTCCCATAGCAACAGGGGCAGAGTTCACCCTCCAGCCAGTCCAGACCAGGTTAGCCTAGTTTCCCTGCCCTGGCTAAGGCCAGGCTGCTTAACAGACCCTGTCATCAATGATCATGGTTGTCAATGGCAGTTTGTCCTCCAGGCGATAACAACACTACACTTGTATAGCTATGCAAGGCCGTTACCCTAATTAGCTATGTTTATGTCACCTTAGCAGGATTCGTGGAGAAAAGCCTTTCAGGCTCCCAGTTTATCTTCATTGTCTAGCACAGGGATGGGCAACTCCAGTCCACAGGGACCTGATTGGTGTGACACTTTTTCTCCATCCCTAGAAAACACAGCTGATTAATCAAATTGCATTCTAAACTGAAAGTCATGATTAGGTGATTATTGGAGTCAGGTGTGTTAGCTGTGGTTCAGGCCCTCGAGAACTGGAATTGCCCACCCCTGGTCTAACAGCTAATTTGCCTGACTTGCTATTTGTTTTGGTGGTTGTTTTTCTACACAAACTTTATTTGTCCCCGTTGATACCATTCCTGTGCTACTCTCTACTGCCAAGGTCAGTCAGTGCTGAGATCAATGACCCTATAATTTCCTCCGGCAGCCAACCTGGCCATTTCATGAGGATGCTACTCTGACACGTTCAACCGCAGGGCGATACAGCACCAGACGTCTGACAGGGAACGCTACCCCTGAGGTGACAAAATATCCACTGTAATAGTCCTTTCCTTGCCAGGTTGAAGGTGGCCTGAGGTTTCCCACTCTTTCACAGTGGCCGGCAGAGTGCTTTGGCCCTGACCCTGCCAAAGAGGAAAGCACATTTTCACTGATGCTACTAATCCCCGCTGAGCCGCAAGGCGGTGGGTGGTGGTCTTGAAATACGCATAGCCAGCCGGGCGGTCACCCACTGTGGCCAGCAGCAGCAGTCCTCCCAGAGAGGTTTATTATGGACAAGGTAATGGAAGTCCTGCTGCTGTAGTGATCAAGCCCAAATCTCTGGGATCAGTTACCTTTTGTGGAGTCTGGCTGACAGTAGGAGCCAGATCCCGGTGGACTCCAACAAAGCCCAGTCCACCGGTGGATGGTGTAGATAGTAACCTAAGACCCTTTTCGCTTTGAGGCCGCCATAATGACCCACAATGCATCTGTCACTAATGGAGACTCACGTCTTTATCAGCAATCATCAGTTACCCCAGTTCCTTGTTGACTCTGTCACTGCCCTTTTATACAGGGGCTGTTCACCAATGAGTCACCCTGGTTGTAGAATAGATGGTTTTCCCAGGTACGATACGATGCCATGGTAGGTGAAATTCTCCAACATGGTTCTTTGCCGTACAGAGTACCGTACTACTCAGTTAGCCTGGGAGTCCTCGGGCTTAGTTCTTACCAGAGAGAGGCCAAGTCCATCCTCATTATCTAGCCCATAGTCATTATTCATCACCTGAAGTGTTTATTTGAAGAATATAATTTGAACAGGAAGGCACGGTACCAGAGGTTGATGAAAAGCATAGGTCAACTGAGGCACAACGTGCCAATGAAGACTTATGCCAATTCACTCCAGAATTCTCAGCTCTACAGCTTGATCCGTTTTGATAATTCATTAGCATTTATGATTAGGCCGACAGATACAGGCCCAAAAGTTAGTTTTTTTCCCTTGACAGTCAATCAATACAAACTAACCCCAGACTAATCATAGAGGGAAAAGCAATTTGCTGTGAAGTGGACTAGACTGCTCTGTCACATCTGATGAGCTACAAGTTAGGCTTCATTTCATTTAATTATCAAAGTGCGATTTGCATGACTTGTGAAACTGCACGACTAGGAGAAAATGTCTGGCCTAGTCACAAAGCTTATGTACTTTACTGCACTTTTGGATAGAATGAAAGATAGTAATCAGTGACACATTTAGTGACCACCAGACCAAAGGGATAAACGACAATGAGGTGTCATTTTGTTGCAGTCTTGAAGTGGATGTTATGTAGAACAGTCATTGACTTAATGTTGGATGTTTTTTCTCCATTCTCCGTTTCTCCCCATTCATCATTCGCTCCTCCTTCGAGTCAGACCATCTGTACCGCCTCCCAGTGTTGCTTCGTATTGATGTTCTGTTCCAGTGTGCCGTTCCCTCATGTTCTGTATCTCTGCTCTCTCAATATAATATAACCATGCATTCTCCCATGAAACGGCTGTGACATCTGCGTGACCGTCTTTGATGTCGGGATAGGATAGCAGAGCAGATCCTGTTATGTGTGAAATGCATTTGGTTCCAGGGGCTACACGTTGCCTCAAAAACCTGAAGCAACTGTTTTTTTTCCTTATTTTTTTTAAGACGAAATGCCGCTTAGAACAGACAGTTGTGTGCTGCAAGAGATTGGTATTCATCACTTAATGAATCTCTCTTTTTGTGTGGTTCTCTCCTTCCCTTCAGCGGTAAAATCATGACAGGCGATAAAAGTAAAGCCCCGGAGACAGCGACAGAGGTGAAGAAAGCCCTGTCTGAGGTTAAGACAGTCCCCAACGAAGCTGCAAAGACAAATGGCAACGAGAGCAAAGCATGATCCTGACAGCGAGAAGGGAGGGGGTCGGGTGCACCACGGTCACAGACCTCCAGAGGGAAAGAAAATGTCACACACCACTCCGTCAAACAACAAAAAGCTCAATAAAAGGGTGTTTTTCTTCAGTGTCTTCTATGAGTTCTCCGAGCAAAAGATGAGTTTGTTAGACATGTAGAGCGGGAATAAGACCTAATGCACCCGCTTTAGTGTTTCTTTATCTGTTATTCCTTTTGTCATTTTCTCTGTGTTCACGTGAAGGAAAATCCTTACCTCTAGTTCACTCTCCTTGACCTCCTTTTATATGTAACATCAACGTCACCAGTCTTTTAAATGGGACAGAAGCTAAGTATCATTGGCACAGATAACCATGGGAGTTGTAGCTTTACTTCAGAACAATGCCTTTACGATGTGCACACACCTGACCCACACACTATTTCCAGTTATGTTCTCTTTTGTTATGCAGTAATGCCATCGTTATTTCCACTGCTAATGGATTTTTGGGTACTTTTTCCATGTTTTGTTGTGTGTTTAAATAATGTGCAGAAGTAACTGCATGTTATTGTATCTTTATTTTTCATGTATAATTTGAGAACTAGAGAGAGCATATTTTTTCATATGTGGTTGTCGTTGGTTTTATTTTTGTTCTTGAATGTTTACATTGTGTTAACTCTGTCCCAAGATTGTGTAGACACAACAAAAACAAAAGAAGACACAGCAGAAAGACAATGTTTATTCCACAGTTATAGAGGTCGGAGTTGGCGGTTAGCGTTACGCAATTTATCGTCTCTAAGATTAAATGTTTTGATTAATTTGTTTTGGCAAATATATGAACACACTTTCTCTAACACACAAATACACACACCTCTATATCTTCTTAATGAATGATCCTATTAGATGAGCTGTGGACCTGTTCCACTCCAGGGGTTTCAGAGCTCAGCTTTAACCCCGGAAATGTTGCAGGTCCCAAGGGGTCACAGGAAGAGACGGGCATACAGAGTAGCATGGCTTATGGGAGAATGATGTAATCAAAGGCCGGATATGAGTGGTAGCAGCTGAATGTATGAACAGAAGTCCTTAAAATAGCCTAGAAACAGTCTTATTTATTCCCCCATTTGATGGCTTTGTACCATAACTTCAGAATACTGTGCCTGTTGCGAACAGCACTTCCAATTTAGTGATTGATTGGGCTTCATCTCAAAATGCAAGGGAATAAAAATGTATGTTTTGTGTTTTTCAGCATATTTTATGCATATAAACAAATGTAATGGCCGGATTTATACATTTCTTATTTAAGCCATAGTACTCCGGTGTGGATTTGGTCAAATCAAAAAAAATATTGAATCTGACCTTTTTGTACAGCGTTTCTCATACTTTAGACTGCAAGCTTGTGCACTGTGAATGCGTGAATATCCTAGTGTGAATACGTGTTCTTTGTCATAGAATTAAAATATGCATAGTTTGGTTGTGAAAGGTATAGCTAATAGTACAGACAACAAAAAAGTTCCATGAAAAACCATGAAAGCAAATGAGCAGACGAAAACAAGAAAACAAAATAAGAAGACGGTGCCTTCTGAAACGTCAAAATGGCAGCACGCGTTCCATCCTGCTCAGTGTCTGCCTGTTCTAGGAGGTGACAGCATAAGGTTTCGTGTCCTAGTTCTGTCCATTGCCATTCCTTCACTACACAGTCCAAGGAAAACACACAGGAAGAGTACTGACAATGTAACTGGTTTGTAAACTGTGAAATGACTAAACCGCTGCGTCATTGTGTTAGTCCGTAAGCTCGGGGGGGTGAAAATGGAGGTGGTCAGTTGTGTCCACATCGTTTTCACAAGGCTCCTCATTCACTGGTTCTCCATGTGACTAATGCAAAATAAAATGTTATCCCCAAACAAACAAGGAAAAACAAGATCCATTCCAATGATTAACTCATGATCACTACACCAAAAGTTGTTTCACACAAACACAACTTTGGACATGATCAAATATTTCCAATCCCAATTGGCTCAAATGACTTGCAGTCACGGTTGGTCTTCAAAACCGAACATCATTAATGAAGGAAAAATTATTTTTTTCTTGACCTGAAACAAGCATGCAATGTACTCTTATCTTGGATTTCATTGGTGTGGCAGCACTGAAAGGTTCCTGAAAAAGGAATTGACCAAGGCTTTATCTGTTGTACATTGATCTTTTGAAGTGTTCTGTAAACTGTCTGTTCCGAACTTTTTGTTTTCTTCAAAATAGACATCAAGTGCTTTTACTCCACAAGGCTCTGTAATGTAAAGAGGTGTGTTCAAATGACACAGTTTCTGATTAAATGTGTATAAACCATTCCTAACCATGTAATAAAAAAAAGATATGGGTTTCTCTTGACCCCAAAAAAGCTGGACTGCTGTGGCTTTTGACCTGTATGTTCAAATGCTATGATAATGTGGGACCAATTCCTATGTAGGTTTACATTGACATTGTCAATAGTGTACTGTGCCATGAAACTTATTTCAGGAAAGAAGTCGGGGGAACAAAAAAAAATGATTTTCAAAAACTTTAGAAATGCCATGAGAAAGGGAAAAACGTTCTTTCTCTCTGACTTCCTGAAAGTAACCACTCACCTGACACCGTTGGCTTGGTGAAAGTGACACCGTATTGCTTCCACCTCACCAAGCATGCCAGTTTATTTCAAGGAATACAGGAAGTACGGAAGCGTTTTTTCAAGTATTTGAATGGAGTCTAGGGCCATGTTCAGTACGAAAACATTGTGGAATGTTGCAGATAGAATTGCCATGATTAGAGATTACGTGATTGCTTAGTCTATATAAAGATAGGTATTTTTGTTCTACATCATACATTTCTATCTGAACGTTGGCCAATGTTGTGACCTGCTGAACATTGCCCAGGCAATCCAACGAGGTTTGGAGTCTCTTACTCCGATAGCCAAACAAAATTTGGTAATGTGACATTTTGAGTCAGATAAGGGCGTTTTCCCCACCAAGATGTTTCCTAGAGACCTCCATTCTCATTCTTACCCACCATTCCCTGCTTTTGGGGCCTTCTCTCTTGTATACAGATTTTTACTAAGTGAAACATTGGTACCACCTCTCTTTCCACTGTCACTGGTGTAAATACTGAGTACTAACCGACAAAAAAAACAGTTTGACTTTGCATTCTGTCAGAAATTGTGTTCAATAAAGTTAAAGGAAAAATATCATTGCGTAATTGACTTTTACTTAGCCACAACAATGACAAGAAGTCCATCAAAGAAAGTATTCTGACAATTTTTTGTTGGAGTTTTTGTTAGTCGTGACTTTCAGTAATAGTGTCAATAAAAAAAATGTATTTTATGGTAGTTTGTAGTGTACCGCTTGTTTGAAATGTGGAAATGATGAAGGATGCACTTTGTTAACCAAAAAAATGCAATGACAATTTGAGTGAAGGGCTCAGATTTACCGGAATCCATTGTTGTTTACAGGATTTACTCAGTCACTTAAGTAAACAACAATGGGTTGAAGTAGGCAGCTAAACACATCTGAGTAAATATTGTCATCCATGATTATCATAATATGCTGTACCACAACCAACCATACATTGCCCATACACTACAACCATGATGCTGAGGATTATAACCACTAGATGGTAGAAAAGGGCAATTCCATGGTAATGGATTTACACTGAGACTCCTATTTTTCACTTTAAAATATTTGCTAAACAAAAAACATTGATTTCAAAGTTTAACAAAGCGCACAACACTATGCACGGATTACTTTTAACATTTTACACAGAACATGCCTTGCAGCATTGCGTTGCAGAGGCAGTTGCAGTGCGTTCGGTGTGGTGCATACGTTGGATTTATCAAACATATGTGTCAAACTGTATGCGTAGACGGCTTGACATAAATGGTAGCTGAAGGTGAATGTTGAACTTCTGCTGCATACAAAAGTTAATGAGTGGTGCAGTGGTCTAAGAGGCGTCACTACAGTCCCAAGTTCGGATCCAGGCTATATCACATCTGGCAGGGGTAGGCCTCATTGTAAATCATAATGACATGCCTAGTTAAATTTAAACAAATATATATTTTTTTATATCCAGGTGATGCTGCGTACTATTTCGCGCAAGCACACTGTCGGTGTGTTCGAAGCTTTAGGTATAGCCAGATGTGACTTGTCTCTTGTAGTTTACTTTTATTCCGGTAAAACATCATTTTCAACATCCCATAGATTAATTTTTTAAAATTAAAATAAACCTAGCAAATGACCGGTTGTCACTCCACTAATAAAACCCTGTCACGACTGTCGGCTCCTCTCCTTGTTTGGGTGGCGTTCGGCGGTCGACGTTCCATTTGTTTTATTTCCTGCACACCTGGATTTCATTCCCTAATCACACTGCGTGTATTTATTCCTCTATTCCCCTCCAAGTCTTTGTGTGAAATTGTTTTTGTTACATGTTCGTGTGTACGCGTCAGGCTGGGTTTTCCCCCGTTATTCCGTGACTTTTCACGAGGGATGTTTATTGGTCAACATTTGCTCAATTTTTGTGACAGTTTCGCGCATAGCACTTTTACCTTTGGCTGGAGGTTTTGACGCAGTGGCGTCTGTCTGTTTTATTTGCCGTCTGCCTTATTAAAGTGTGCGCCTGTTCACAACTCTCTGCTCTCCTGCACCTGACTTCTCCACCAGTAGCGCACACCGTGACAAGCCCAATATCACGCAAGCGATTTTACCATTTGAATGCTGAAGGTGCAACGCAGATGTGCACGATCAGGAACAGGCCACATACCTCGCGTTGGCCAGCACACGAAGCTGGGCACAGAGCGCATTTGACCAGGCTATTGATATTGCTTGGGGATCAATGGCGGTCAACACTTGCAGTTCGACACTGAAGAAGAGGACGCATCAGTTGTCACAAAATATTAGGTATTTTCGGGAAGGTAGAAAGAAAGTAATATAAACTGTCGATGTGTATCATTTGACCAATGCATGCTACATTTGGATCTGTTTGGGGTTCGCAGACCGATGCACGTGTATCTTAAACATTTAAATCAGGGACCGGTGCATATTGGTGAATGTTACATCCCTATTTAATTCCGTTACAGTAATTTCGTTACCGGATGTAAATCCACTTCACCTACTGTAGTTTAATAACCAAAATATTTTTTGTTCAAGGTCAATGTGTCATGTCATACCTGACACTCCATTCTTTCTGACATCTTTGCATCTTAATTCGGAGCAGATATTTAACAGTTTTTGGTCAACTTGGTCGGATAAAAAAAATTAGGGAGATTTTACTATAATTCTGTTACTAAACATTGCATCTGCACAGTTCTTTCAGTAAATGTTCTGTGTAAAATGTTAAAAGTAATCAGTGCATAGTGTTGTGCGCTTTGTTAAACTTTGAAATCAATGTTTTTTGTTTAGCAAACATTTTAAAGTGAAAAATAGGAGTCTCAGAAAAGAATAGGAGTCTCAGAAAAGCCAGAAAAGTAGTGGTGTTGCGCGTGTGGACGCTATCCTTTTAAGCTTGGAAAAGAGACCCTTAAACCCAGACATGGACCACACTCCCTCTCCACCGAATAGCAGGGGAAGGGTTTGGCCGTGGGGCTTTACAAGTAGGTCGTCATTGTAAATAAGACATTTGTTCTTAACTGACTTGCCTAGTTAAGTAAAGGTTAAATTAATAAATACAAAAAAAAATACCCGGTGAACAAGCCTTACAATATCCTTTATTTTGACTGTTCAGGTTCACCTTCAGCAATAGATTTGGTAGTTTTGCTCTACACAATCAATGCATTTTTAGATATTGCCCCACTAATTTGATAGTGGTAGTAGGATGGTCGATGCCTAGCCTCCTTTATGGCTCAGCTCAGGTGCCTACATAGTGCAGACACCATAAACATACAGAATGTACACAAACTCAAGTCTGCTCAGACAGACCCAGCTCAGAGGCCCAGCTCACGAGCTCCATCAGAACCAGATTTGCATGTATATATACTGGAAAATGTGTGTTTATGCAACAAATGTTAGTGCATTAAATCATTTCACATCAAACCAAATCCCGTCGATTCATTCTCTACTCAAACTGAATCACACTGAAGTGTTTCAAACTAAAAGGTATGGTTCCTGTATTGTATCTAGATACATAGGCTCTGATACGTATCAAATCGTCTTTGAAAGGGAAAGATGCATCCCTGATCTGTATTATACAGAAATGCATAATTATGGATATGAATATCATTGTCTTCATGGTGATGTATCCTGAATAGGTACACCAGTGTCAATTTTAGCATGTAAATCTTGGTGGGGCAAACCCCCCAAAATTTTGGAATGCATGCCAGCAAAGCCACAACACAACACTAAACAATACATTAATTGCACTATAACGGTGACAGACGGTGCCCACAAACTGTTAGGGCATACATAAATCTGTCTAAACAGCAGAGCTTTCTTTTCAGCACCATTGAAACTATCCTTACTACCGCTACACCTGGATATCAGCAGAGCCTGGCAGCGAAACAGTTTATTTAGCTTCATTTACTGCCTTAAAAAAAATACATAGCTGATATGGCTGACTTGCTTAAACAAATGTGGTTTCTGCTGACAATTGAGATGTACAAACTATGGCATAAGGGAACCATTAGCGGATAAGAGGCAATCCGTAATTTCAATTAAGATATTAAGGAGAGAGCTAAGACGGACGTAGTCAATATAACTATTTATTCAGCACTTTTGAAATGTACAGCGACAGTATTCAGAACATGGGCCGTTCTTACAGTATTCTCCCTGTACACCAAGTCAGAACCGTTGGATAAATAAAGGGGCATATAAGCAGACAATGAAACCTCTTACAATATTCGATGATGTCATTTCTCTAAAACAGGCTATAGGCTAGATGTGCACCACCAAGTCAGAACAGTAGGCTAAGTTATGAGGGGGAAAGGGACCAAATTATTAGGGTGAGGCACATGGGCAACTAACAGCTTACTACACTACTTTTCTGGCCCATGGTGTTGCGTGTGAATGCTATCCTTTTAAGCTTGGAAAAGAGACCCTTAAACCCAGACTTGGACCACACTCCCTCTCCACCGAATAGCAGGGGAAGCAAAATAGTAATTGCTTTGCAGTTAACCACGGATTCCTTCCAAACCACTCATTGCTGAATTTGCGATTTCGATCTTGTGTAATGTTTATGGCCGACGAGCACCGATACGTTTTATCTATAATATATTTTCATATGACAAGGATTGAAAAGGTTTTGCCAGTAGATTGACGACATGATTTATGATGACTGCTTGTCTAGCTTGCTAGCTAAGATTTGGAAGGTATGATGTTGACACGATCAGTCCAATCAAAGCTACAGTAGATATAAAGTGATTTGGCGTCATTTTATCTGTGGCCTTCTTGGATGGGCACTCTAATGTAAATCTATGGCAGCACCCAAGGGGGCTTGTACTTTCTAGCTCTCCCTGTAAATGTTGTGGTGACGTAGGGTCCCCATGAGTGACAGAACAGGGTGCACTTGAGTGACAGAGCAAATCACGGTGCAACTAGAGAAGATTGCCAACCCCTACACTCTGTATTTTCCGCTGGCTGCCCCTCTACTACAGAAAGTACTGAGCTAGGCTGAAACACCTGCATTTTGGAGCCTCCTTAACTCAAGAAAGCAAAAAAACAAAAAAGAGACCATGTTTGTATGTGGCTTTATTAACACAATACATTGTTGTTGTTTTTTTGTTTTTTTTATTTTACCCCTTTTTCTCCACAATTCCGTGGTATCCAATTATTTTAGTAGCAACTATCTTGTCTCATCGCTACAACTCCCATACGGGCTCGGGAGAGACGAAGGTTTTAGGTCATGCGTCCTCCGATACACAACCCAACCAAGCCGCACTGCTTCTTAACACAGCGCGCATCCAACCCGGAAGCCAGCCGCACCAATGTGTCGGAAGAAACACTGTGCACCTGTCAACCTTGGTTAGCGTGCACTGCGCCCGGCCCGCCACAGGAGTCGCTGGTGCGCAATGAGACAAGGATATCCCTACCGGCCAAGCCCTCCCTAACCCAGACAACGCTAGGCCAATTGTGCGTCGCCCCACAGACCTCCCGGTCGCGGCCGGTTACGACAGAGCCTCGGTGCGAACCAAGGGTCTCTGGTGGCACAGCTGGCGCTGCCAGTGCAGTACAGTTAGCCACTGTGCCACCCGGGAGGCCAATACATTGTTTTTATAGTGTTTGCAAACTGATGTGACACGTATTAATGCCAAAATAACAACAACAAAAATTGCTAAACAGGCTGGGCTCAAAACAGGTGGGTCTCTGCCCTACCTGCCCTGAATGACAGGTTGCCACTGAGGTACACAAAGGTAGGAATATGCTATATACTACTTTTGCATATTTGGGTATTATTCTACACAGTGGCTATTATTCTAATGAGCTCCGCCTCCAAACAAGATCACATTTGGTTGGTCCGGACTAGACCAAATCTGAACCAATCATAGACATCTATGTTTCATGAGTTTGGACAGCACAGTAGAGTACAGTATATACAGTGCATTCAGAAAGTATTCAGACCCCTTGACTTTTTCACATTTTGTTACATTACAACCTTATTGTAAAATTGATTAAATTGTTAATTAAAGCAAAAACAGTTTTTTTTTTATTTCTGCAAATGTATCAAAAATAAAAAACTGAAATATGACGTTTACACAAGTATTCAGACCCTTTACTCAGTACTTTGTTGAAGCACCTTTGGCAGCGATTACAGCCTTGAATATTCTTGGGTATGATGCTACAAGCTTGGCACACCTGTATTTGGGGAGTTTCTACCATTCTTCTCTGCAGATCCTCTCAAGCTCTTTTGGATGGGGAGCATTGCTACACAGCTATTTTCAGGTCTCTCCAGTGATGCTTGATTGGGTTCAAGTTCGGGCTCTGGCTGGGCCACTGAAGGACTTTCAGAGACTAGTTCTGAAGCCACTCCTGTGGTTAGGGTTGTTGTCCCGTTGGAAGGTGAACCTCTGCCCCAGTCTGAGGTCCTGAGCGCTCTGGAGCAGGTTTTGATCAAGGATCTCTCTGTACTTTTCTCTGTTCATTTTTGCCTCGATCCTGATTAGTCTCCCAGTCCCTGCCACTGAAAAACATCCCCACTGCATGATGCTGCCACCACCATGCTTCACCGTAGGGATGGTGTTGGCCAGGTGATGAGCGGTGCTTGGTTTCCTCCAGACATGATGCTTGGCATTCAGACCAAAGAGTTACATCTTGGTTTCATCAGATCAGAGAATCTTGTTTCTCATGGTCTGAGATTCCTTTGGGTGCCTCTTGGTTATGATTTTGTCCATCCAGGGCAGACTGACCAAATTTGAACAACTTTTCAACGTTTTTGGAAGTCTAGTGTCAGTCGGTGCTCAGTGGGTGAGGATGCTCGTTACAGTAAATAGAAAAGAGAGTAGGTGGTAGGTGTCATGGTAAGTGTCAGTTAGAGCCAGGAAAGGTGACATTAACTGAAGAGCGAGAGCGGCAGAGAGAGGGAGCATGAGAGCGAGCGGTTTGACCACCAGACAACAGAAAGAGAAAGAAAACGGTTATAAGCGGAACACAAACGTATGCCAGTGGAAGGGAGGACAGTAGCTGGTGACCCAACTGGTTTGTGACTTCAATGATTTATCATTGTAGCCAATTAAATTTGGTAACAGAATTGAGTTTTAACCCCTTAATAATTCCTAACTAACTGGTAGGTCTACCTTTACTTGATACTTCTGTGAACTTTCATAATCCTCCCTCCATGAAGAAGAGAAATGACTGAATATTTTAAAGATATGTGGGTTTTTGGTAATGTAATGGTAATGTAACAAGGGAAAAGGAAATGTTTCTAAAACTTACAGAATGCAAATAATTTCTCCAAAACAAAGTATGTGTTGATATTAGTTGGCAGGGGGCTTCACTTCAACATTATTGGGTTTTGATGCATTTCTAATACCTTTTTAAGAGTTTTTCTGGTAGATGTGTCTAAGACCCCTTTTCCATCTGTTTGACCTGAAATCAAAGTCTTTGCTTAATCCTAATTTTTAGAATGGAAAATGGTTGAAAATATTACAGTATGCCTTAATAAAAATATATAGATAGACGCTTAGCTTTCATGTGACACACAATTTGACATGCTCCCATGAACTTCACGTTGGTGGTCATGGGTCCTTTTACACGGAAATGCCCCATAGTTACACTGTACATTTAATGAAGATCAAAGACAAGTCCTGTTTATTCATCCATTTGGCAACACTATTTGAATAGTACCACTGTAGATGTAACAAACTGTCCATAAACGTCCAGTAACAGAGTATGTCAACTGCCTATCCTTTGACATCAGACTAATACGTTTCAAGTACTTGAATAGCCTCTGTTAATATTTGACTGACTAACCTTGTCTAATAGATGCTTTCATTTTACAAGTCAACTGAAATGCAGTTGACATGTTTGAGAGTTAGTTTGTTGTGCATCATTTGCTCTACAAAATGCTATATATTCTCTTGTGCTTGATTTGTACAATAACATTTCAAATGACTTTTAAATCTAATAATGTACATTTCAAATGTACCACTTCATTTTGATAGCCCATCTGTAGATGCTCTACAACTATCTACTAACCCTAGCTCTACCCGTAACCCTTATCCTAACGCTAAACTTAACCCTAACCTTAACCCCTACCCTGACACTTATTCGAAACCTAACTGTAACCTTCGCAAGCAGTTGCTTATCAACAGTTTGTTGAGAGTATGGTCTTCTGTAGAGCATTTACAGATGGAACATTTGGACTATCCAAATCGTGTCTTGTCCGCTCATGTTCCACAAAGGTTTATGATTATGTCATATTTCCTGTATACAATGTTAAGATAATATGAACAAGCTAACAGTAATGTCGTCCCCCATAAATTATGCAGCCCCCCGCTCCTGCGTAATTTTGTAAATACTGGATTTCAATGACAAGACGCATCATTCACCCAAGTGTCATCTAAATCATCCCAGTGCTATCTGAGATATCGCATGTGACTAACGTACGAACGAATAAGAACTAACAGAGACAGATCCAGAGTCCCTTCACCGACTTCATTGTGGGGGACATGTGTCAGGTATACGTCATGACAAATGTATGCTAGATTTGAGTGATACTCACTGTGCTGAAGAGAAATCATGTTAGATGAGTATAACTGTGTGGATGCATTTCTAACTCTTATCCACTAGATGGCAGAGTGGTACTATTTGTCAAATTTGCTGGCTCTTAGGCTGGATTGATCCTGACTGGCTTGTTTTAGATGCATACAGCCATAAAGTACAAATTATACTTTATATGTATCAGCTTTAAAATCTATTGGTTTCATAGTTTTGACCAGTGTTTGGCAGTCGATATTGGCCCTTGAAAGGTTAAACTATGTCTCGTACACCTCCAGCCTCAGCCATGGAGAATCACTGTCACATTTCACCAGACAGTACCAGACCAGGTCTGTACCAACACCAACCCACTTTCACCACACTTTGTGAACTCCGATCTGGCAGCAACAGGATATTTTAGTAAACACTTGAATGTCAGTTGGCCGAGAGGTAACATTTCTGTCTGACTGACTGAATGAGAGAGAAGTTAATGAAGAAGTGAAGTGTAATGATGACAGTGGATGAGATTGTGACGTGTCTGTCTGTCTAGCTGGTGTGGCTGTCTAAAGGCCAAATTTGGAGTTCAATAGAAGCTTCTGGTCTGGTGCCTTGTTATGAAACAATCTGGCAGATACAGGAGAGACGAAGAGAGGGGGAGACAGACAGAAAGAGCAAAACTGAGACAGAGTGAGAGAGTAGTCCCACAGGTTTTGCCACAAATCTGTCTGGCTAGTTCAAAATGTTCCCTCAGAGGAATGCCACTGGCCCATCTCTGCTGTTCCCTTCCTTTGCAGTGAGGAGAGAAAGAGTGAACATGCATGGCTTGTCTCTTTCTTTCCCAACACTCCTCAGAGTTAAGTGGCAGTAAATCGGTTACAGGAACTTGTCCCTATCAAATGATCCCTGTTTATCCACTTGATAATGGAATGACATGGTAATGACTTAATTATAAATCTGAAGGAGAAATACTGTATATTCTTATTACTTTATGTTCTCCTGGAAATGTGAACTCCGTCATTATCCCAATGTTAAACTATTTAAGAAAGGGACTTTATAGCCATGTGTGTGTGTCACACTGTCACATAAGCAGTCCTGTGACCTCCATAGCCACTATTATTGCTAGTCTCCAAACCATCCCACTAACCCCTAACCTCACAGGCCATAAGATTAGGGCCCTTTCAGTGTGGCCACCCCTCCCCCTATGTACAACAATGGACCAGTGTAGGCCCAGCCCAGAGTAGATCTCACACACAGATAGTAGCGACAGCCTGGGCCTCATATACTACCTGTCTAAACACTGCCTTTGTCATCACTACTATAGCACTACAGACTACACTAGCAGAAAAATGCTACCGGTTGCATGCATTTTAGTTGATAATATGTTTTGCAAAATGCACAGTTTGGCTGTTTATGTCCTAGCTATCGGCTATTTTAGGCTAGTTCCTTGATTTTCGGTAACTGTTTGTTGTTGATATATAGCATACAGTGCCTTGCAAAAGTATTCACCCCCTTTGGCATTTTTCCTATTTTGTTGCATTACAACCTGTAATTTAAAGGGATTTTTTATTTGGATTTCATGTGATGGACATACACAAAATAGTCCAAATTGGTGAAATAAAAAAATAACTTAACATAATTAGTTAAATAAAGTCCACCTGTGTGCAATCACCTGTGTGTGATCAAGTGTCACATGATCTGTCACATGATCTCATGATCTCAGTAGATATACACCTGTTCTGAAAGGCCCCAGAGTCTGCAACAACACTAAGCAAGGGGCACCACCAGGCAAGCGGTACCTTGAAGACCAAGGAGCTCTCCAAACAGGTCAGGGACAAAGTTGTGGAGAAGTACAGATCAGGGTTGGGATATAAAAAAATATCAGAAACTTTGAACATCCCACGGAGCACTATTAAATCCATTATTTAAAAAACGGAAAGAATATAGCACCATAACAAACCTGCCAAGAGAGGGCTGCCCACCAAAACTCACAGACCAGGCAAGGAGGGTATTAATCAGAGGCAACAAAGAGACCAAAGATAACAGCGAAAGGGGCTGCAAAACTTCACAACGGAGATTGGAGTATCTGTCCATAGGACCACTTTAAGCCGTACACTCCACAGAGTTGGGCTTTACAGAAGAGTGGCCAGAAAAAAAACATTGCTTAAAGAAAAAAATAAGCAAACATGTTTGGTGATCGCCAAAGGCATGTGGGAGACTCCCCAAACATATGGAAGAAGGTACTCTGGTTAGATGAGACTAAACTTGAGCTTTTTGGCCATCAAGGAAAATGTCTAGCGCAAACCCAACACCTCTCATCACTCCGAGAACACCATCCTCAAAGTGAAGCATGGTGGTGGCAGCATCATGCTTGGGGATGTTTTTCATCGGCGGGGAAACTGGTCAGAATTGAAGGAATGATGGATGGTGCTAAATACAGGGAAATTCTTAAGGGAAACCCGTTTCAGTCTCCCAGAGATTTGAGACTGGGACTGAGGTTCACCTTCCAGCAGGACAATGACCCTAAGCATACTGCTAAAGCAACACTCGACTGGTTTAAGGGGAAACATTTAAATGTCTTGGAATGGCCTAGTCAAAGCCCAGACCTCAATCCAATTGACAATCTGTGGTATGACTTAAAGATTACTGTACCCCATGGAACCCATTCAACTTGAAGGAGCTGGAGCAGTTTTGCCTTGAAGAATGGGCACAAATCCCAGTGGCTAGATGTGCCAAGCTTATAGAGACCCCAAGAGACTTGCAGCTGTAATTGCTACAAAAGGTGTCTCTACAAAGTATTGACTTTGAGGGGGTGAATAGTAATGCACGCTCAAGTTTTCAATTATTTTGTCTTATTTCTTGTTTTTTTCACCCCCAAAAATATTTAGCATCTTCAAAGTGGTTGGCATGTTGTGGAAATCAAATGATACAAACCCCCCAAATGTTTTACTTCAAGGTTGTCAAGCAACAAAATAGGATAAATGCCAAGGGGGGTGAATAATTTTGCAAGCCACTGTATGTCTGATCGTTATTGTATGTCTAATTACTGATACTGACACCTATCTTTTGAAGTTATTTTGTATTTAGTCTGTTTGTTTTTTCTCCTTTTTGTAATATGCAGTGGTTGGTTTTGGTAGCACTATAAAGTATCCACTACTGCCACCCCACCCCATTCCGATCTGTTCCTAAGAGCCCAGGCAGCATTCCCATCAAGAACACCTTGCCCCATCTCTGGTTCCCAGCCTTTAATCACGTAAGAGTTACATAACAACACATTCAGTGATATTCTCTTCTAGGCTGCCATGCCAAGATATCCAGTTCCAGTATGCCCTCGCTCGTATGTGTTTGTGTTGTTGTTGTTGTGTTAGTGGTAGAGGAACTGAGAGGACCGTTGGCCTTTGACCTGCAGGATGTGCATCCTCCTGCAGATGCCTCACAAGTCCTCAATTGGCAGCTTCATTAAATAGTACCCGCAAAACACCAGTCTCAAAGTCAACAGTGAAGAGGCGACTCCGGGATGCTGGCCTTCTTCTTCTTTGTTTCTTGCCATGTTGAGCCTGTAATCAAACCCACAAATGCTGATGCACCAGGTACTCAACTATTCTAAAGAATACCAGTTTTATTGCTTCTTTAATCAGACCAACAGTTTTCAGCTGTGCTAACATAATTTCAAAAGGGTTTTCTAATGATCAATTAGCCTTTTAAAATGATAAACTTGGATTAGCTAACACAACGTGCCATTGGAACACAGGAATGATGGTTGCTGATAAAGGGCCTCTGTGTGCCTATGTAGATATTTAATTTAAGAAATCTGCTGTTTTCAGCTACAATAGTCAAGTACAACTTAAACAATGTCTACACTGTATTTCTGATTAATTTGATGTTATTTTAATGGACGAAAAAAATGCTTTTCTTTCAAAAACAAGGACATTTCTAAGTGACCACAAACTTTTGAATGTTAGTGTACATGTTCCCAGGGAGACAGCAATCTTACTTTGGTCCCGGGCCAGCTGTCTCTCTTGACCTCTTGGTCGGCCAATGCAAGCGGATTATTATTTATTGTGTTGTCTATGTCGTAACAAAGGAAAAAATCTCAGTCACCAATATCTATTTTATACTTTTTCTCTTTATTTTCCATAAACCGTCCTTAAAACCCAATGATTCTCACCGTAATGCCAGCACGTTTTGTACATTTTACCCATTGTGTGTTTGAACTCAGATAGATGAAAATGCTGGTTTTTGCAGGGGCCTTCGGGATAGGGCTAAAGAGACCAATATGTACAGTATAAATACTAGAGCTTTAGTTACATAACCTGACTACAGAGACCCTTAACTCTGAGATAAAGCCATTCTCAAAACCAGAAACCAGTCTTAAACCAAAACTATCAAATTCACTGCTCTACAATAAGGTAATTTCTTCCTGCCAAAAGTCTCTGACTTGACCAAACCAAGGGACAACCTGTAACCCTGTTCTAAAACCTGTTCTAAACTGACAAATTCCAGTGATACTGGAGGGCGCACAATTCAAATAAATAATCATAAATATTATGGATTTTAAACATTTATGTACATATACGTGTCTTATATCAGCTGAAAGTTTCAATTCTTGTTAATCTAACTGCACTGTCCAATTTATAGTAGCTATTACAGCGAAAACATGCCATGCAATTGTTTTAGGATATTTTTCCACCAGTACAGGTTTCATACAATCACATATAATGATTAAATATTCACTTACTTTTTGAAAGTCTTCCTCTGATTTGTCATCCAAAGGGTCCCAGCTATGACATGTAGTGTCGTTTTGTTAGATAAAATCCTTCTTTAGATCCCAAAAAGTCTGTTTAGTTGGCGCCATTGATTTGAGTAATGCACTTGTTCAACTTGCAGAGTAAGGAATCCGAAAATGTACCCCTAAACTTTGTTTCAACAAGTCATAATATGTTTCTATTTACTCCTCAGATACCCTCAAATGTAATCAAACTATAATATTTATTTCGGAAAGAGGTATGTTCAATAGGAAACTAATTTTAACAGGTGTGTAATGTGTTCATGGTGCGCGCAAACATGAATTTCCAAGACTGTGTCCTTCTACTAAAACTGATTTTTCTTGTTAGTTTTTGAAGTTACAAGCCTGAAACCTTGAACATAGACTACTGACACCCCGTGGAAGCCATATGAATTGCATCTAGGGAGCAATATATTCAATGTGACCTTTCTCTTGCATTTCTAAGAGGATGGTCTCTCAAAAAATAAAATGTCTGGTTGGTTTTTCTTTGGATTTTCTCCTCCCATATCTATTGTGTTACATTCTCCTACATTATTTTAACATTTCTCCAAACTTTGAAGTGTTTTCTTTCCAATTGTGCCAATTATATGCATATCTTGGCTTCAGGGCCTGAGCTACAGGCAGTTTACTTTGGTCACGTCATTCAGACAGGAAGTGGAGAAAAAAGGGGCCTAGCCCTAAGAAGTTATTAAATATTGACTGGCTTTCATCAAGCTGCCCACTCAAGAAAAAGCTTCAAACTGTAACCAGTGCCTGCAACCTGGTTCAGGTTATCAGTCAACCTACCAGGGTAGTAACAAACAGTATTGACCACATCTTTACTAATGCTGTAGAAATGCGCTTGAAAGCAGTATCCAGATCCATCAAATGTAGTGATCATAATATAGTAGCCATATCTAGGAAAACCAAAGTTCAAAAAGGCTGGGCTTAATATAGTGTATAAGAGGTTATACAATACGTTTTGTAGTGATTCCTATGTTGTTGATGTAAAGAATATTTCTTGGTCCGTGGTGTGTAGTGAGGAACAAACAGACGTTGCACTTGACACATTTATGAAATTTCTTATCGCAGTTATAATAAGCATGCACTCATTAAGAAAAGGAGGGTAAAAACTGTTAAAGTGGATTGATGAGGAATTGAAAAATTGTATGGTTGAGAGGGATGAAACAAATGGAATGGCAAATAAGTCTGGCTGCACAACCGATTGGCAAACGTACTGCAAATTGAGAAATCATGAGACTAAACTGAATAAAAAAGAGGAAGAAACTACACTATGAAACAAAGATAAATGACATAAAGAATGATAGTAAAAAGCTTCAGAGCACCTTCAATTACATTTTGGGGAAATGTCCATCATTCTCCATCATTCATTGAATCCGATGGTTCATTCATCACAAAACCGACTGATATTGCCAACTACTTAAATTATTTTGTTCATTGGCAAGATTAGCAAACTAAGGCATGACATGCCAGCAACAAACGTTGACATAACACATCCAAGTATATCTGACCAAATTATAATAGACAAGAATAGTCATTTTGAATTCCGTTTTTTGTGGGCGTGGAAGAGGTGAAAAAATGATTGTTGTCTATCAACAATGATAAGCCACCAGGGTCTGACAACTTGGATGGAAAATGACTGAGGATAATAGCAGACGATATTGCCACTCCTATTTGCCATATCTTCAATTTATGCCTACTAGAAAGTGTGTGCCCTCAGGCCTGGAGGGAAGCAAAAGTCATTCGCTACCTAAGAATAGTAAAGCCCAATTTACTGGCTCAAAGAGCTGACCAATCAGCCTGTTACCAACCCTTTAGTAAAGTTTTGGAAAAAAATTGTGTTTGACCAGATACAATGCTATTTTACAGTAAACAAATTGACAACGGACTTTCAGCATGTTTATAGGGAAGGACATTCAACAAGCACAGCACTTACACAAATGACTGATGATTGGCTGAGAGAAATTCATGATAAAACAATTGTGGGGGCTGTTTTGTTAGAATTCAGTGTGGCTTTTGACATTATCGATCATAGTCTGCTGCTGGAAAAATGTATGTGTTATGGCTTGACACTCCCTGCTATGATAATGTTATTGTGGATAAAGAGTTACCTGTCTAACAGAACACGGGTGGTGTTCTTTAATGGATGCCTCTCAAACATAATCCAGGTAGAATCAGGAATTCCCCAGGGCAGCTGTGTAGACCCCTTACTTTTTTCAATCTTTACTAATGACATGAAGCTGGCTTTGAGTAAAGCCAGTGTGTCTATGTATGCAGATGACTCAACACAGTACACGTCAGCTACTACAGCGACTGAAATGACTGCATCACTTAACAAAGAGCTGCAGTTAGTTTCAGAATGGGTGGCAAGGAATAAGTTAGTCCTAAATATTTAAAAAACTAAAAGCATTGAAGCAGTGAAGCAACACAAACATAGGCGCAGACACATGCATACACACATGATTACATACGCACTACACACACAAGTACACATGGATTTTGTGTTGTAGATATGTGGTAGTAGAGTAGTGGCCTGACTGCAAACACTTAGTGTGTTGTGAAATCTGTTATGAATGTATTGTAATGTTTTTAAAATTGTATAACTGCCTTATACTTGCCAGACTCAGGAAGAGTAGCTGCTGCCTTGGTGACCTGAACATTGACTGGTTATCATCTACAGTTGAAGTCGGAAGTTTACATACGCTTAGGTTGGAGTCATTAAAACTTGTTTTTCAACCACTCCACAAATTTCATTTTAACAAACTATAGTTTTGGCAAGTCGGTTAGGACATCTACTTTGTGCAACAGTTGTTTACTGACAGATTATTTCACTTATAATTCACTGTATCACAATTCCAGTGGGTCAGATGTTTACATACACTAAGTTGACTGTGCCTTTAAACAGCTTGGAAAATTCCAGAAAATGATGTTATGGCTCCAGTATTTATGCTGCAGTAGTTTATGTGTCGGGGTGCTAGGGTCAGTCTGTTATATCTGGAGTATTTCTCCTGTCTTATCCGGTGTCCTGTGTGAATTTAAGTATGCTCTCTCTAATTCTCTCTTTCTCTCTTTCTTTCTTTCTCTCTCTCTGAGGACCTGAGCCCTAGGACCATGCCTCAGAACTACCTGGCATGATCACTTCTTGTTGTCCCCAGTCCACCTGGCCGTACTGCTGCTCCAGTTTCAACTGTTCTGCCTGTGGCTATGGAGCCCTGACCTGTTCACTGTGATTACTATTATTTGACCGTGCTGGTAATTTATGAACATTTGAACATCTTGGCCATGTTCTGTTATAATCTCCACCTGGCACAGCCAGAAGAGGACTGGCCACCCCTTATAGTCTGGTTCCTCTCTAGGTTTCTTCCTAAGTTTTGGCCTTTCTAGGGAGTTTTTCCTAGCCACCATGCTTCTACACCTGCATTGCTTGCCGTTTGGGGTTTTAGGCTGGGTTTCTGTACAGCACTTTGATATATCAGCAAGAAGGGCTATATAAATACGTTTGATTTGATTTTGATTTGATGACTTTAGAATCTTCTGATAGGCTAATTGACATAATTTGAATCAATTGGAGGTGTACCTGTGGATGTAATTCAAGGCCTACCTTCAAACTCAGTGCCTCTTTCCTTGACATCATGGGAAAATCAAAAGAAATCAGCCAAGACCTCAGAAAAAAATATGTAGACATCAACAAGTCTGGTTCATTCTTGGGAGCAATTTCCAAATGCCTGAAGGTACCACGTTCATCTGTTCAAACAATAGTACGCAAGTATAAACACCATGGGAACACGAAGGAGACGCGTTCTGTCTCCTAGAGATGAACGTACTTTGGGGCAAAAGGTGCAAATCAATCCCAGAACAACAGCAAAGGACCTTGTGAAGATGCTGGAGGAAACAGGTACAAAAGTATCTATATCCACAATAAAAACGAGTCCTATATCGAGATAACCTGAAAGGCCGCTCAGCAACGAAGCAGCCACTGCTCCAAAACAGCCCAAAAAAAGCCAGACTACGGTTTGCAACTGCACATGGGAACAAAGATCATACTTTGTGAAGAAATGTCCTCTGGTCTGATGAAACAAAAACAGAACTGTTTGGTCATAATGACCATCATTATATTTGGAGGAAAAAGGTGGAGGCTTGCAAGCCGGAGAACACCATCCCAACCATGAAGCACGGGGGTGGCAGCATCATGTTGTGGGGGTGCTTTGCTGCAGGAGGGACTGGTGCACTTCACAAAATAGATGGCATCATGAGGAAGGAAAATTATGTGGATATTTTGAAGCAACACCTCAAGACATCAGTCAGGAAGTTAAAGCTTGGTCGCAAATGGGTCTTCCAAATGGACAATGACCCCAAGCATCCTTCCAAAGTTGTTGCAAATTGGCTTAAGGACAGCAAAGTCAAGGTATTGGAGTGGCCATCACAAAGCCCTGACCTCAATCCCATAGAAGATTTGTTGGCAGAACTGAAAAAGTGTGTGCGAGCAAGGAGGCCTACAAACCTGACTCAGTTACACCAGCTCTGTCAGGAGGAATGGGCCAAAATTCACCCAACGTATTGTGGGAAGCTTGTGGAAGGCTACCCGAAATGTTTGACCCAAGTTAAACAATTTAAAGGCAATGCTACCAAATACTAATTGAGTGTATGTAAACTTCTGACCCACTGAGAATGTGATGAAAGAAATAGAAGATGAAATAAATCATTCTCTCTACTGTTATTCTGACATTTCACATTCTTAAATTTAGTGGTGATCCTAATTTTTACTAGGATTAAATGTTTGGAATTGTGAAAAACTGAGGTTAAATATATTCGCCTAAGGTGTATGTAAACATCCGACTTCAACTGTAGTTGTCCTCGCAAGAGGAAGTTTCTTACTGTGACTAATGCCTGTAACATGACCCAGGTTATCACTCAAACAAGTAAATTAAATCAAATGTTATTGATCACACACACATATTTAGACGAGTGTATACCAATAGTGTTGGATCTGTGAAATCCATTTGTATGGATCATAGCTTTGTTCCAAAGCAATATCAGTTCCCATTGGCTGCAGTGACCATAACGATGTGCCAATAACAAGGAAAGCCAAAGTACCAAAGGCAGGGCCTAAAGTTACACAACATGACTAAAAGTATGTGGACACCTGCTCGTCGAACATCTCATTCCAAAATCATGGGCATTAATATGGAGTTAGTCCCCCCTTTGCTGCTATGTAACCTTTATTTACCTAGGCAAGTCAGTTAAGAACAAAGTTTTATTTACAATGGCGGCCTACCAGGGAACAGTGGGTTAACTGCCTTGTTCAGAGGCAGAACGACAGATTTTTACCTTGTCAGCTCAGGGATTCGATCCAGCAACCTTTCGGTTACTGGCCCAATGCTCTAACCACTAGGCTCTTCTGCTGCCCCAGCATCCACTCTTCTGGGAAGGCTTTTCACTAGATGTTGAAACATTGCTGCGGAGACTTGCTTCCATTCAGCCACAAGAGCATTAGCGAGGTCGGGCACTGACGTTGGTCCATTAGGTCCGGCTCGCAGGCGTCATTCCAATTCATCCCAAAAGTGTTTGATGGGGTTGAGGTTAGGGCTCTGTGCAGGCCAGTCAAGTTCTTCCACACCAATCTCGACAAACCATTTCTGGATCTACTGTGCTTTGTGCACGGGGCATTGTCATGCTGAAACAGGGGGCCTTCCCCAAACTGTTGCTCCAAAGTTGGAAGCACAGAATCGTCTAGAATGTAATTGTATGCTTTAGCGTTAAGATTTCTATTCACTGGAACTAGGGCCTAGCCCGAATAATGAAAAACAGCCCCAGACCATTATTTATCCTCAACCAAACTTTACAGATTGCATTGTGAATTGTGTCAGTTAGCGTTCTCCTGGCATCCACCAAATCCAGATTCGTACGTCGGACTGCCAGATGGTGAAGCGTGATTTATCATTCCAGAGACACGTTTCAACTGCTCCAGAGTTCAATAGCATTGTGCATGGTGATCTTAGACTTGTGTGCGGCTGCTAGGCCATGGAAACCCATTTCATGAAGCTCCCGGCGGACAATTATTGTGCTGACGTTGCTTCCAGAGGCAGTTGGAACTCAGTAGTGAGTGTTGCTCTTCAGCACTCGGTGGTCTGAGCCGTTGTTGCTCCTAGACGTTTCCACTTCACAATAACAGCATTTAGAGTTGACCGGGGCAGCTATAGCAGTGCAGAAATTTGATAAACTGACTCGTTGGAAAGGTGGCATCCTATGACGGTGCAACGTTGACTGTCACTGAGCTCTTCACTAAAGAAATCGTAAATGTCTGTCTATGGTATTGTGTGGTTGTGTGCTCAATGTTATACACCTGTCAACAACGGGGGTGGCTGAAATAGCCGAATCCACTCATTTAAATCGGTGTCCACATACTTCTGTATATATAGTGTATTTATAAGAAATCATACAAAATCGTTTCTTAGGATTCTTTGGTTGAAGATGTAAAAAATGTTTGTTGGTCTAATGTATATAAAGAGGAGAATCCAGATGCACCACTAAAATTATTCTTGCCAATTGTTGACAGACATGCATGCACCTGTTAAGAAACTAACCGTGCACATTGTTAGAGCCCCCTGAATCGATGATGAATTTAGAATTGTCTGGTTTATAGAAATTATGCATAAGAGGTGGCAAGCAAGTCATGTTGCTCAGCTAATTGGTTGACATCATGTCAATTGAGAAAAAAAACATGTTACCAAAACAAGATAAATTACATTAAAAAACAATGGGAAAATACTTTGGAGCAAAAACCCAATTCATCTCCATCGTTCATTGAAGTTGATCGATCATTTACAATCAGCCAATCATTTCAATGACTATTTCACCAGTAAAGTGGACAAACTGAGAAGTGAAATGACAACATTGAGCAGTGAATCATCATCAATTGTGCATTGAAGATCTAATAATGAAAGAGAAGGTTTGTATTTGGTCAAGTTTGTGTGGAAGAGGTGGGAAAAGATTGTTATCCATCAACAATGATAAGCCACCCGGTATAGACAACCTAGATGGGAAACTATTGTGAATGGTAGCCTAAAGCCTAAGGGAGTGTGTGTCAACAGGCGTGGGAGGAAGTAATTCCACTACCTAAAAATAGTAAAGCACTGTTTGCCTGCTCAAACAACCGCCCAATCAGTTTGCTGCCTGTTCTTTGTAAACTGATGGATAGAGTTGTGTTCGAAGAAATACAATGCTATTTGTTAAATAACAAGTTAACTACTGACTTTCAGCATGCACATTTATTATATATATATTTTACCTTTATTTAACTATGCAAGTCAGTTAAGAACAAATTCTTATTTCCAATGACGGCCCACACCGGCCAAACCCTAACTCTGACGACGCAGGGCCAATTGTGTGCCACCCTATGGGACTTCCAATCACGGCCGGTTGTGATACAGCCCAGGATCAAACCATGGTCTGAAGTGACGCCTCTAGCACTGAGAAGCAATGCCCTTCTCCAGAAGTTGACGTCGGTAGAAACTGAATGAGACTCTTGGAAAAAACATTCATCTGTTTTAAGCTGTTTGGCAAATAAAAATAAGGCTTTGTGCTTTTACATTATTTCTTAAACTCCTAGAATTGAGTGAAACTATAGACAATGACAAAGTGGAATATAGAACAGAAAGTACTACAAGCTAAACAACAATCGCAAATCGAGTAAAAATGAAGAAAAAGAACAGTGCTGCACACCATATACATTTAAATGATTGAATGAGAATAGTTTAAGCATGACAAAGGCAACTGTCAGACCAAGAAACAACAAAGACCTTGCTCACTGCCTGCGTATACTGCAGCTAAAAATAGCAGAAGTGAGAGAAAAAATAAAATAGTAAACATCCATTACTCCAGTAGTCCTCTGCAGTTAGACCGAAAAAGAGATCTGCTCACAAATAGGGAAGGGCACTGACTCAGATGACTGATGATTGGCTAAAATAAATGGATAATAAGATGGTAGTTGGAACTATATTGTTAGATTTCAGCGCAGCCTTTTATGTAATTGATCATCATTTGTTATTGAAAAAGCTCACTTCTTATGACTTTATATTACCTGCCATCACATAGTTGGAGAGTTACTTATCCAATAGAACTCAGAGTATTCTTCAATGTAAGCTTCTCTAGCATATCAGATATGTACAGTGCAGTATCCCTCAGGGCAGTTGCCTTGGGCCGTTAGACTTCTCTCTTTTTACAAATGATTTTCCACTTGTCTTACAAGAAGCTAAAATGACTATGTTTGCTAATGATTGCACACTGTACACATCCGCACCTATAGCCAGTGAGCTCACTGAGACTCTTAGCAAGCAAGGAGTTACAATCAACTGGTCTTTTTAACAATAAACTGGTCTTAAATACTGTAAATTCGAAGCATTCTCTTAGAGCTAAACCTTCACCAGAGTTGTCCATAAAGGGTGTTACCATCGAAAAAGTTGAAGAAACTGAACTCCTATGAGTAACATTGGATGGTCAGTTATCATGGTCAAGTCATATTGACAAAGTTGTTGGGAAGATGGGGAGAGGTATATCTGTTCTAAAAAGATGTTCTGCGTTTATGTTCAGTTTTTGATCTTGTCCCTTTTTTTGGGTACTCTATCTTTTTAAATATATACTTTAACTGTACTGTGCATATGAATATGAATATTGTGTAAATAGTATTATTGTTGTCTTTTTTTCTGTCTTTCCTATATATAGTGCAAAGGTTTGGACACACCTACTCATTCAAGGGTTTTTCATTCTTTTTATTATTTTTACATTGTAGAATAATAGTTAAGACATCAAAACTATGAAATAACACATATGGGAATCATGTAGTTAGCAAAAAAGTGTTAAACAAATCAAATTCAGTTAAACGCATCCCAAACCAACTCTATTGGGTTGAGGTCGGGTTATTGGGGAGGCCAGGTCATCTGATACAGCACTCTATCACTCTCCTTCGTCAAATAGCCCTTACTCAGCCTGGAGGTGTGTTTTGGGTCATTGTCCTGTTGAAAAACAAATGATAGTCCCACTAAGCGAAAATCAGAATGGATGGCATATCGCTGCAGAATGCTGTGGTAGCCATGCTGGTTAAGAGTGCCTTGAATTCTAAATAAATCACAGACAGTGTCACCAGCAAAGCACCCCCACACCATCACACCTCCTCCTCCATGCTTCACATGGAGGAGGATCATCCGTTCACCTACTCTGCGTCTCACAAACCAAAAATCTCAAATGTCAAAATCTCAAATCAGACCAAATGACAGATTTCCACCGCTCTAGTGTCCATTCCTCATGTTTCTTGGCCCAAGCAAGTCTCTTATTATTATTGGTGTCCTTTAGTAGCGGTTTCTTTGCAGCAATTCAACCATTCAACCACTGGGGTGGCAGACAGCCTAGTGGTTAGAGCTTTGGGTCAGTAACCGAAAGGTTACTAAATCGAATCCACTGAGCTGACAAGGTAAAAATATGTCGTTCTGCCCCTGAACAAGGCAGTTAACCCACTGTTCCTAAGCCGCCATTGTAAATAAGAATTTGTTCTTAACTGACTTGCCAGGTTAAATAAAATAAAATCAATTTAAATGAAGGCCTGATACATGCAGTCTCCTTTGAACAGTTGATGTTGAGATGTGTCTGTTACTTGAACTATGTGAAGCATTTATTCAGGCTGCAATCTGAGGTGCAGTTAACTCTAATGAAGTTATCCTCTGCAGCAGAGGCAACTCTGGGTCTTCCTTTCCTGTGGTGGTCCTCATGAGAGCCAGTCTCATCATAGCACTTGATGGTCTTTGCGACTGCACTTGAAGAAACTTTCGAAGTTCTTGACATTTTCCGGACTGACTGACCTTCATGTCTTAAAGTAATGATGGACTGTCATTTATCTTTACTTATTTGAGCTGTTCTTGCCATAATATGGGCTTGGTCTTTTACCAAATAGGGCTTTCTTCTGTATTCCACCCCTACCTTGTCACAACACAACAGATTGGCTCAAACGCATTAATTAACTTTTAACAAGGCACACCTGTTAATTGAAATGCATTCCAGGTGACTACCTCATGAGGCTGGTTGAGATAATGCCAAGACTGTGCAAAGCTGTCACAAAGGCAAAGGGTGTCCACTATATTTTGATTTGTTTAACACTTTTTTTTGGTTACTACATGATTCCATATGTGTTATTTCATAGTTTTGATGCCTTCACTATTATTCTACAATGTATAAAGTAGTAAAAATAAAGATAAACCTTTAAATGAGTAGGTGTGTCCAAACTTTTGACTGGGACTGTATCACTCTTATTGTATTTTTATTTTTTAAATTTAATGTAATATCTTATGTTGTTCTTGTCTATTACTGTTCTGTATGTTTTATGTGGACCCCAGGAAGAGTAACTGCTGCATGTGCCGTATCTAATGTGGATCCTAATAAACTAAACTAACCCCCAGACCGATGGCAAGCACTCACTCCACTTTTCCCATAAGGTATTCACCACCTCTGCTATTGCAACCTCCAGCATTTTTACCACCTGACCTAACTGATCCCTCGTTACTTTGAGAAGACCCCAGCTATCCTCTACCTTAGCACGAAACACTGCTGACTCAAACGCCCTTTAGTCAAAATCACCACGTCAAACACAAAAAATAAATAAACTGACAAAGTCCTGATAGCCACTTGCTCACCGCTAACCAACCAATACATGCACGCTCTCCAAGCCCTAGAGATAACTACTTATACCAGGCAAAAACCAAACCACCATGCCATGCTCAAAAGCTACAAACCATAGCCACAGTTAGCCACTAGCTGAGCACTAACACAACCTAATTTACCAAAGCTACAAACCATAGCAACCGTTAGCCACTAGCGTAGTGCTAATACAAACGCATGTGCCAATTCCTACAGACTCCAAACTGGGAAATATAATCCTGCAAACAGGACAAGCAAAAGCTACTAAAACCATAGCCAAAACAGTCAACAAAATGTTTCCGGCCCACGAGCAAAACACCTCATCACCCCTACAGTTGCTTATGATTACCAGCTGCCATAAATGTACTACCATGGCAGGCACAGCGACACCAAACATTTCTGTTGACCAGAGCCATCAGCTATCTTCAAACTCACACTAACACTTCTGCAAACCAATCCTAGCATGCTAACTCAGAACAAACACCTGCTACAGACTTTGTCAACAAATGCACTGAACCGTACTGGTTAAACATCATTAAGGACTTAACATGGTCCACACACACCGCACAGTCATGAAGAGGGCATGACAGCACCTCTTCCCATTCAGGAGAATGAAAAGATTTGTCATGAGCCCTTGGATCCTCAAAAAGTTATGTATCCGCACCATCGAGAGCATCTTGACTGTCTGCATCACCTCGTGTTAGACCGCAAAGCACAACAGAGGGTGGTGCAGACAGCCCAGTACATCACTGTGGTCGAGCTTCCTGCCATCCAGGACCTCTATATCAGGCGGTGTCAGAGGAATGGACCAGAAATTGCCAAAGGCTCGAGCCACCCAAGCCATAGACTGTCCACTCTGCTACTCTCAAGCAAACGCTACCAGAGCATCGACTCTCGAACCAGCTGGCTCCAAGACAGCTTCTACCCCCAAGCCATAAGGCTGCTAAATAGCCATAAGACTGCTAAATAGTTCATTATTGGTTACCTGGACTCTGCGTTGACACTATCTTGCACTGGCTCTCTGCGCAATCTCAAGACTGTACTGTATATACACACTATACAGTGCCTTCAGAAAGTATTCATACCCCTAGACTTCTTCAAAATGTTGTTACATTAATCAAATGGATGAAAAGAAACCACAAAAAAACATCTAAACACAATACCCCATAACGACAAAGTGAATACATAAGTATTCACACCCCTGAGTTAATAGAAGCATCAGTTGTGATTATTTCTGGGTAAGTCTCTAAGACTTCTCCACACCTGGATTGTGCAACATTTGCCCATTTAATATTTTCTAAATTCTTCAAGCTCTGTCAAATTGGTTGTTGATCAATGCTAGACAACCATTTTCAGGTATTGCCTTAGATTTAAGTCAAAACTGTAACTTGTCCACTCAAGAACATTCACTGTCTTCTTGGCAAGCAACTCCAGTGTAGATTTGGCCTTGTGTTTTATGTTATTGTCCTGGTGAAAGGTGAATTTATCTCCCAGTGTCTGATGCAAAGCAGACTGAACCAGTTTTTTCTTTAGGATTTTGCCTGTGCTTGGCTCCATTCCGTTTATTTTTTATCCTGAAAAACTCCCCAGTCCTTAACGATTACAAGCATACCCATGAGATGATGCAGCCCCGACTATGCTTGAAAATATGGAGAGTGGTACAAGTATTGTATAGTATTGGATTTAACTAGAACATAACACTTTGTATTCAGGACAAAAAGTGAATTGCTTTACCACATTATTTGCAGTATTACTTTAGCGCCGTGTTGCAAACAGATGCATGTTTTGGAATATTTTTATTCTGTACAAGCTTCCATCTTTTCACTCTGTCAATTGAGGTTAGTATTGTGGATTAACTACAATGTCATTGATCCACCCTCCCTTTTCTCCTATCACATTCATTAAACTCTGTAACTGTTTTTAAGTCACCATTGGCCTCCCTGAGCAGTTTCCTTCCTCTCCGGCAATTGGGATAAGAAGGCCTCCTGTGTCTTTTTAGTGACTTGGTGTATTGATAAATTGTAATTCAGTAGTTCACCATGCTCAAATGTATATTCAATGTCAGATTTCTCTGCAAGGCATTGGAAACCTCCCTGGTCTTTGTGGTTGAATCTGTGTTTGAAATTCACTGCTCGACTGAGGGACCTTACAGATAATTGTATGTGTGGGATACAGAGATGAGGTAGTCATTCCAAGATTATGTTATTAAACACAATTATTGCACACAGTGTGTCCATGCAACTTATTATGTGGCTTGTTAAAGAACAGACTAAATGTGTGCTGGGAATGTTCTTGTAACATCAGATGAAATGTTTTACACCCTAAAATAAACATTGTATAATCCTCTGCACAACTGGAAAGTTGTTTGTGTTTTGGGAACATATCTTTTGCGATGTCCCCACAATGTTCCCACCAGACTGTTCCCACAACCTAATAAAACATTCTGGGAACCTTAAAAGAACAGACAAAATGTGTTCTGGGAACGTTCTTGCAACATCAGGTAAATGTTTTATGCAAACATTGTATCATCATCAGCACAACTGAACAATTTTTGTGTTATGAGAACATTTGCTGCAACCTAACGAATGTTCTGGGAACTTTCACATAACTCATTTTGGTTTGCTGGGAAAGCATTACTGGTACATTGTGGTATTACATTACCTGGAAGCTTAATGAGAACTTTTGGGAAATGTTCCGTGGTGGTTGTTACAGATCTTATGTGTACAACATTTTAATGAATGTTAGGAGAACATTAATTTAAAGCATAATTATTATTATTTTTAAAGATTGTGTTATCCAAAAAAATGTTTTGTATCATCCTAATGTTAGATAAGACCCCAACTAGAACTTAATGGGAATCTTAGCTAATGTTTTGGGGAATGTTCCCGGGAGTGTGGAAATGTAACCTGGATAGTGTGTTTGTCTATGTCCTAACACTAACCTTCCCACCATATTATGGCAACTGTATATGCTATGCAAACTGTTATTCTGATATGAGCTGTTTTCTGAAAATCCCAGGTGCGTTCAGACAGATTCTGAGGCTACCAGTTTTTGATCATAACTATTCCAGGGGGCTTCTTCAAAGAAATAACTTCCCACTTCACTTCCTAGTCGGAACAAAAAGTCCTCTCGAAATGAATGGCTTTTGCTCACAGCATGTGGCCGCAGCTGGCAGTATTGTTGCCCACTCTCTTGCTCCGGCCAGAGAGCGAGGGAGAGAAGGCCACGCTACAGGTACACACATGAAAGGAGTGTAATTATACCCTGGCTTCCTTTAAACACTGTGTTCACTGCTCTGCTTTGTAAGAGTCGCAGTTTGACTGTTTGAACATTGTTGTTTATAGGTGGGATATTCAATTGAAATTTGTATCATTGAACAGAAGCAACGGATGCTTACTTGATGATTACTGTGTTTTTCATGGTCTTGAGATGTGGCCACGGAGGGTTGGATTCCAAGCTGCTGCTGATGATGATGGTATGATGACAACTACAACAAAGAACTGGATATTCAGCCAGCAGAAACTCTCACAGCATGCATGAGATCCTCCATCAAAAGTGGTCAAACATAAAGATCACCAATGTGTCAATAAGATATTGTTGTAAGCGGTTGTGGTACATAAAACAGATACTCTCATCAAGCATGAGCGGTCTGTGTGCAGTCCCACTGCATTAAAAACTGTACACCGAAGCCTCAGTCAAGCATAAAGTCCCTACACTGTCACAAAGGCTTTATGAATCACTACTAAACAGAAGGTGCCACAGAACGACAGCAGTCATGTGACATGACATCCTGCTCTATGATCAATGACATGACATCAGCTCCTGGGTAGTGCATGGCACATCATGTCATATATCACTTATCATATACGGCCAACTGTCAGGAAACAGTACGTAAGTCATTCATACAGTATATGGCTCCTGTTGAGTAACACCCCGTGGCTATAACGTATGGATAACACAAGGTGAGTTATGTCTGGGGATGGTGACATACTTCAAAGAATGTACATACTGTAACTTGTACATCAAATGGCATTTGGCTGTTTTGAATAGGTGATGTAGGGGAAAGGTTTTGTCCTTCCCCTTAGGTTCGATTTTGCACATACCGTTATGGTTAGGAATGAGGAAGCTATTTGTCTTACAGCAAAGTATGTACTGTATCTAGGTGCTTTGGTGGTACTGGTTGGTAAATTGTGCAGGAGGCATGCATTCTATGAAGGCACTCTTTTAAGAGAGAAAGTTAATGGTAGCTAGCTGATTTCCTCTTTTGTGTATTTACTCGTCCCACATTTACTAAAGAGATCCATATGCTCCCCACACACAGTCCCTGAGTCTCCAATGTACATCACAGCCATTCTACTATCCCAGAAGGTAAATAGCTCCAGGGGATCAACATTGCAACTGACGTTGTCCTCCTCCTAAGTATGGTATGCAGAGCAAAAAGACACATTTCCATTGTAAATATTTTAGGGACTTCCCCCACGCTACCCTTGATTGACTTTCCAATGACCCAAACTCCACCCAAGCAAAAATACATATCTCCATTGTAACATGTGGAGGATTACATACTACTAACAACTATTCCATATTCTAGTATACTTTTCTATTCTAGACAGATACCTAGTTTCTACTATCACTTACAGTCTAATTCAATCAGAGTGCTGGAGAAGTTCCAGTGTCACCTCCTTCCTCCCTGCATCTCCCCTGTGTTACAGTAGAGGCTCTATCATGGTTTTTGTTTATTATTCAGACAGTGGCTTCCTCATGTATATTTAATGAGCATCAGGCTCATTTTAATACCACTGGACGTGGTTCAGGGTAAATCTACACCCGTGTCCCACTAATGTGTTTAATTACAGGTGATTTATCACGCATATTAATTATTGATAATAAGGCTATGTGGTGTGCAGTCAATGGGGTGTAGAGAAATAGAGCGCAGGTGATGAAGGGACCCAAATATAATGGCAAATGAGATGTAGAGGGCAACGTCTTGCAGAAGTACTTCCTGACCTGATAGCACACTCTGTCTGTTTGTGCGTGCGCGTGTGTTTTGGGGTGTGCTCAGTCCTAAAATATATTTACAGTACAGACAATATGTGTACAGAAGTGTTTATGTAAATGTAAATGTAAAAGTTTATGTAAATGTGTATTAAGTCCAGCAGAGTGGTCACTGCAAACACACATCTTGGTTTTCACAGCGTTCATTGAACATCAGTCACCTCTACACTCTTAGAAAAAAAGGTGCTATCTAGAACCTAAAAGGGTTGTTCAGCTGTCCCTATAGGATAACCCTTTGAAGAACCCTTTTTGGTTCCAGGTAGAACCCCTTTGGTTCCAGGTAGAACCCTTTCCACGGAGGGTACTACATGGAGGCCAAAAGGGTTCCACTTGGAACCAAAAAGGGTTCTCCTATAGGGACAGCTGAACAACCCTTTTGAATCCCTAAGAGTAAATAGTGTATGTGCCTCTGGACAGACAGTGTGTATTGTGTACTCTTACTGTATATCCAGGTGAATGACTAAGGAGGGGAGGGATCCGAGGTAGTGGAGCCGACATCCTTGAGCGGTTAAAGAATCCTCCGTCTCCAGAACTGCTCTAAAAGGCTGGGATGAAAAAGGGAGAGAGAGAAAAGCCAGGGATTAACCAAAGGAGCTTCCCTGTGGCTAGCTGTCCTTCTTTCCCAGGAGCACTGTAATATGATTACTCTGTTGTTTGCCATCGGTCCAGTGGTTAAGCACTATGGAGAAGAGGGCTTGACTACCTCCACTGGGGAAGTTTTGGAATTCTGCTCCACTGGGAACAGCTGGGTTCTTACACTGGGTGAGCGAGAGGGGGGAGGCAGAGAGACACACACATACACCTACTGCTTTTCACAGCACCGAGGAATGCGCAGTACTCCACGACCAACCACTCATTGGCTAATGGGCATTCTTAGTTTGGCCCTGGCCCCTTTCTCTTGGTCTGCCCAGCTGAAAGAGTGGATGCACTCCTAGAGAATGGAGCTATGCAAGACATCCCACAGAAAAGCTTTATCTCAAGTGGTCCAAGGAAAAAGACCACATGGATGGACCCTCCAGGCCTCCATAGTTCTAACTTTCCACATGGATATCGCTCAGGGACACTTGAGGCTGAGCTGGTGAAATGGACTTCTGACCTTTGATTGTCCTCCAGGTTTTTCATCATAGTTGGAAATACAAGTGGATTCCATACTGATTTGTAAATAAGGACTTTGTCAGTTAAAAGTAGATGTCAGCGCGATGTCTTAGATGTGACTCTGTGCATGTGTGTGTGTGTGTGTGTGTGTGTGTGTGTGTGTGTGTGTGTGTGTGTGTGTGTGTGTGTGTGTGTGTGTGTGTGTGTGTGTGTGTTATACACTGAGTGTATAAAACATTAGGAACACCTTATTGAGTTGCACCCCGTTTTGCGCTCAGAATAACATCAATTTGTCTGCGCATGGATTCTACAAGGTGTTGAAAGCATTCCACAGGGTGGTGGACCATTCTTGATACACACGGGAAGCTGTTGAGTCTGAAAAACCCAGCAGCTTTGAGGTTCTTGACACACTCAAACTGATGCGCCTGGCACCTACTACCATACCCAATTCAAAGGCACTTAAATCATTTGTCTTGTCAATTCACCATCTGAATGGCTCACATACACAATCCATGTCTTAATTGTCTCAAGGCTTAAAAATCATTCTTTAACATGTCTCCTACCCTTCATCTACACTGATTGAAGTGGATTTAACAAGTGACATCAATAAGGGATCATAGCTTTCACCTGGTCAGTCTATGTCATGGAAAGAGCAGGTGTTCCTAAGGTTTTGTACACTCAGTGTATGTACAAGATTGACACGACTATGTCTATGATTTATTTCTGTGTGCGTTTGACAGTAGGTGTCACACAATGCTATATTGACACGTCACATAATTTACAAACACAAACTGCAGCATATTTAACTTGCCTTCTATTGGGTCCCTATTGTTTGTGTGGGGCGGAGACACACACGTGAAATACATTTTATAACATTTTCGCTGAAAGAGAACTCCAGGGAGCCGCCTTTTAATGGGCTTGGTATTCATTGGGCCCTTGACCAAGCAAGGAACCCAGGGCTCCTTCTGTGAAAGGCAGCCCAACTCCTGAAAGGACCTCAAAACCTCATTAGCCAACAGAGGAGCATCTCTGAGATACGATATAGGTTGGTGGACCATGTGGAAAGGTATAGGAGAGGTAAAGGGGAGAGAGAGAGTGACCGAGAGAGAGAGAACGACCGAGAGAGAGAGAGAGAGAGAAAGACAGAAAGACAGAGAAAGACAGAGAAAGAGCGAGAGACAGAGAGACAGAGAGAGAGAAAGAGCTCATCTAGGACAGTACGCGACAGGCATGTACTGTTGATGTGTCTCTATGACTACCTGTCAGAAATAACTGGCCTCACATGACAATGGATATTTTTTGTGTATATCATAGAAAGAGTTCTGTCTTATGAAATTAAATTGTTAGATAATTACGAGGTAATCACCTAATGATTACTATTTGGTGTCTTTGTAAATCAGTGAATAAAGCACAATTACAATTCCATTAGGATTGTAAATAAAGTGCCACCTCGTCTCCATTTCTAAATGCATGTTCTTTTTCACAAGCAGTTCTGATGATTTTTTCGCTTTTGTGTCCATTTAACATTGAACCCCATTAGCCATTACTGTTATGTCATCAGATTAGATGTGTATTTATTTAGTGGGAATATTAATGTCTGGTCTCTTCTTGATTATCATCCATGCAACAGATGCAACAAGTGGCTAATTTTCAGGCTTATCGTAGATCATAACAGCTGCTAATTGACTCTCTCTCTCTCTCTCTCTGGGCATAATTCTAGTGTGGCGCTCTCACTAAAACAGTAATTAGTCTGTTGGAACACTAGCAGGCATTTACAAGGCCCTTGCCACCACTGAAAGACAATAACTACTATAAGAAACTATTGGTCCAATTACTGTCATATTTGGTTGAAAAACGTTCAACTGTAGTTATAGATCTGTAGTTATAATGCAAAATTTCAAGGGCAATGCATTGTCCTTGCAGTTTTTGAGTTAGTTCAACCGGGTCATCACAATCGATTTAAATGACAAAAATGTAAATGTCATACGTATGAGAATTATCTGGAACACAAACACAGGAACAGCTTAGAGTTGGGAAGGCATAGGTCCTTTCAAATGATGTGCATTGAATCAGGGTGCTATGGTGCTGACTAATTAGTCACATGGTTAATCAGTCTCTCTGGTTGAACTTCCGAAAACTCCCTATTTATTGGATAGGCCACATTCCTAACCATCGCCTTGGTGAGGCGCTCCCATTGGACCGTTGTCTTTGTAGTACCAGCGTACAGTCAAACCTAAAGACATCTCAGTGCCTCAGTCTGTGAGAGCCCTGGGAGAATAATTTTTCTTTCTTGAACGCAGATTGAGTTATATCCCCTCAGAGCGCATTTATTGTTCCCTGATTGGCTTAGTCCAACCAGCCAAAGAGCTCAGCTAACACCAGTGAAATGTTTAAATGGGTTTAAATATGTTAATTATTAATGAAGCAATTATCTGGGTTTGGCGTGGGTTTGTCGTGGGTTTGGCGTTGTTTTGGTGCTCTCCAGTCCCTCTGTCTGCCTATCACCTGTCAAAGACAAAGGAAATCACTTCCTGTGGTTAATTAGTGTGGGGAATTCAATAAGAAAGGCATATTTGAGAAACGTTATTGAAACTACGGCGCTGTACAATCTTAACAACAGTGTGGGGTCAGTTGAGTCTCCTCCTCCCCTTCCCTCACATGGATGGAGGTTTGATGGTGAGACCATGGAGACCTATTACATTATCTATTTAATTAGGTGGGTGAGACCGCTTAAAGCAGAGAAGTTTGGTCAGAGAAGTGAATTGATAACATAAACTATACTGAGACAGGTATGGATTTACTGTACCCGAGAAGACGACAGTGTGAGTGTATTAGAGAACGTTATCGCTCTGTCCTTTTTTGTCATTTATGATCTTTTCATTATTAGCGTTCCTCTTTTCTAATCTCTTCTTGGGAGCCAGTGTTCAAAGCAGTAGTGAGTCATCATGTAGTGTTGGTATAAATAGAGAAATACCATGCTCTGGATGGAACGCTGAAAACACCCAACTTGGTCTGTCGCAGTCGGGAAGACAAACTGATCTGCGGTTCTAAACCCTAACTGGATATTCATGTAGCCATGCACAAACAGACATGAACACAGACACAATACCCTCCCTCACCTCAACATAGTGTCTTGAACTGAACTAGCCTTTCATTGGCATCTGCCTACATGTCTATGTGAATTGGACAACTGTCTACTTACATCCAGGGTTTAACTTTCATAACACCACTATGAGTAATATAGTCAATAAATGCTCTGATCTCTTTCCAAACCCACTTATATTACAAACTTTCAACCCGTAGTCTTTTTCAGACTTTATTTGTTTTGTTTTTTAAGCCAATGCTGATTGGTTCTTTCCCCAGGCCTCAGCCCAGACGTTTGCACATCCAGACAATGTTATCCAGACATATGATGACGGAAGTGTGTTCACTACAAGCCTGCGGCACTTCATTAATTAGTTATTAACCCATATCTATTTCAAAATATGACATGCATATATTGTGACAGTTTATCTAATGGTCAGAGTGAGATTTGGACGATCGAGCTGAGTGGTGATAGAGAACGGAAATTTTCTGAAAATGTTGGGGGGGAGGACAATAGGCTTTTATTTTCCAGACTTTTACAGAGTGCTTTTATAGTTTCCCTGTTGCCAACATTGTCAAAACGCACTGATCATGTTTCAGCAACATTATTATAGTTCTTAAGAATACTTCCTCAACTAAGGTCATTATACTTGTCACCTGAAACTGACCAAGCAGCCTTGTTGGTACAACTACCATTCTTCTGGTCTGACAAGATGAACCGTATTGATTAGGGATCATCTTAACTGAGGCACTTTGTCTACTGACCAGCCAGGTGAAGGCTGAAGCCTTAGAATGGATGGGTAAATATGCACTTGGTAAACAAAACACCTAGGTCACCCATTAACCTAACCTAAAGGAAGAAGACCACTATTACTAAAGGAAGGACAGTGAAACTGCACTGTCGGTTAGGGGCTTGTAAGTAAGCATTTCACTGTTGTATTCGGCGCATGTGACTAATACAATTTGATTTGATTTGAATAGCCTACAAGGAATTCTGCAACCAACTCGACAAACAAATATACATTTTGAGTGTTGGTTTTTTGATAGATTATTGTTTGATTTTGGATTATAGTGCAATTTGGGGTGGCAGATAGCCTAGTGGTTAGAGCATTGGGCCAGAAACCGAAAGGTTGCTAAATCGAATCCCTGAGCTGACAATTTAAAAATCTGTCATTCTGCCCCTGAACAAGGCAGTTCACCCACTGTTCCTAGGCTGTCATTGTAAATAAGAATTTGTTCTTAATTGACTTACCTAGTTAAATTAAATAAAAAATATAGGACAACATCAAGCTTTTCATGTAAATTGTAGAAATGCAAAGACAATGTTATGTTATTGTCTTGTGGCTATCCCTGTACTTAAACCCGGGAAAGGCTTGTTTTAAAAGTAAATTCCACACGAAAGTATGGTGTAGCATGATAGAGATTGGTAAATAGAGAAAACATTTATTTTTGTTTTACGAAATTAAATAAGTAAGTAAGATATGTTGCTCGTTACTATTTTTGATTTCATACTGTTGTTGGTTTTAGAGAAGAGTCACTGAGAAAGAGTAGTTGACTTCAGCACATGTGAACGGCAATGTGTTTAGGACTAAATCCACTGGTGGTCAGAGGTTGGGGTCAGGGGTCAGAGAGGCAGGCTCCAGTCCCGGAGAAGCGCCCAGATTTATACAAGTGTAAAAAAAAAGGCCATTCAGTCTCAGTGTGTGTGTGTGTGTGTGTGTGTGTGTGTGTGTGTGTGTGTGTGTGTGTGTGTGTGTGTGTGTGTGTGTGTGTGTGTGTGTGTGTGTGTGTGTGTGTGTGTGCGTGCGTGTGTGTGTGCGTGCGCGCGCACCTGAAACCATTTCTGAGGTGGAAACATTGACACTCGTCAGCCATATTGATACTGACTAGACAAACAAATGCAAGAGAGAAATGGCTACGAGGAAATTAATGATTTCAGACGCTCGTGATTAGTTTGACAGCCAATCCCTCTCGTGCGCTCTTCAGGACAAATCTGGTATTTATCCTGTGTTCGATAATTCTGATGGCTCTGATTATCTCTGTTTATCAACCGGGATTTGGGCTTATCACCGTAATTAACCCGATACTTTGAATGAGAAAACTAGCAATTACTGTGGAAAGTCACTATCACTCCCCAATATCGCACAGATAAGCCCCAACCATGGTCTGCTAGTGAAATGAAAATGACTTAATTTATCAAAACAAACTAGGGTTAAAGGGTATGTCTCAAGATTATTTGATATTTTTTTCTTTCAGATTTTGTCCCCCAGACTATCTGAAGAAGATATATATTTCCACACTATTCACACTCTCTCCCATGTTTATAAAAGTCAAATGTAGTCAAAAAATTAGATTTTCCTGTATTTTATATATATTTCCACACTATGAGGTTGGAATAATTTTGTAAAATTATGATAATGCCCTTTTCGTATAGGAGCTGTTGGAAAAGACCACCTGAAATGTCCGCCAGCTTTGGTCGGATGGTGTTGTGGCCTGCCTGGTGACATTACAAGGCAGGTACATTTTTAAATGTATTTTATTTAACCTTTAATTAACTAGGCAAGTCAGTTAAGAACTAATTCTTATTTACAATGATGCCCTACCCTGGTCAAACCCTAACAACACAGCTATTTTTCTTCTCCATTTTTGACAATGTTTATTAAAAACAATTACAGTAAGGCACTTGTTACCCAGTAATGATTTGATATTGAGATAAAAACGGCTGCATTTGACTTTTAAAGATGGACAGTTAGCCGTAAAGTGTAAAAACGCTAATATACAGTGCATTTGGAAAGTATTTAAACCTCTTCCCTTTTCTACATTTTCTTAAGTTACAGCCTTATTCTAAAACTGATTAAAATAAATGTGTGTCCTCATCAATTAACACACAATATCCCATAATGCAAATGTTTAAAAAATAAAAAACAGAAATACCTAATTTACATACACGGTAAGTATTCAGATCCTTTGCTATGAGACTCCAATTGAACTCAGGTGCATCCTGTTTCCGTTGATCATCCTTGAGATGTTTCTACAATTTGATTGGAGTCCACCTGTGGTAAATTCAATTTATTGGACATGATTTGGAAAGGCACACATCTGTCTATATAACGTCCCTCAGTTGACAGTGCATGTCAGAGCAAAAACCAAGCCATGAGGTCGAATGAATTGTCAGTAGAGCTTCGAGACACGATTGTGTAGAGGCACAGATCTGGGGAAGGGTACCAAAACATTTCTGCAGCATTGAAGGTCCGCAAGAACACAGTGGCCTCCATCATTCTTAAATGGAAAACGTTTGGAGCCACCAATACTCTGCCTAGAGCTGGCCCCCGGCAAAACTGAGCAATTAGGGGAGAAGGGCCTTCGTCAGGGAGGTTACCAAGAACCCAATGGTACCTCTGGCAAAGCTCCAGAGTTCCTATGTGGAGATGGGAGAACCTTCCAGAAGGACAACCATCTCTGCAGCACTCCACCAATCAGGCCTTTATGATAGTTGCCAGATGGAAGCCACTCCTCAGTAAAAGGCACATGACAGATCACTTGGAGTTGGAAAAACGGCACCCAAAGGACTCTCAGACCATGAGAAACAAGATTCTCTGGTATGATGAAACCAAGATTGAACTCTTTAGCCTGAATGCCAAGCGTCACGTCTGGAGGAAACCTGGCCCCATCCTTATGGTGAAGCATGGTGATGGCAGCATCATGCTGTGGGGATGTTTTTCAGTCAGGATCGAGGGAAAGATGAACAGAGCAAAGTACAGAGAGATCCTTGGTGATAAAATGCTCCAGAGCACACAGAACAACAACCCTAAGCACACAGCCAAGACAACGCAGGAGTAGCTTCAGGACAAATCTCTGAATGTCCTTGAGTGGCCCAGCCAGAGCCCAGACTTGAACCTGATCGTACATCTCTGGAGAGACCTGAAAATATCTGTGCAGCAATTTTCCCCATCCAACCTGACAGAGCTTGAGAGGAGCTGCAGAGAAGAATGGGATAAACTCCCCAAATGCAGGTGTGCCCAGCTTGTAGTGTCATACCCAAGAAGACTTGAGGCTGTAATCCTTTATCATTATGAGGTAATGTGTGTAGAATGATGAGGGGAAAAAATGCATCAATTTTAGAATAAGGCTGTAACGTAAAAAAAATGTGAATACTTTCCGAATGCACCGTGAAAACCATTGACTTGTATTGGATTTGCAACACAAATGCTAAAAAGTTTGCATTTGAAACAGTGGCTAGGTAAACAAAACTCAAGCATGGATTGTTGTCACACCTTTTCCATAGACTCCTTACAGGTTAAGGAAACCAACATATAATTTATTAATTTGGGTGAACTCACCCTTTAAATTACCACTCAACCATTTGCTTGGACAGTTGCAGAGTCACACCATGTGCTGGCAAGTCCATATCACATTAGAGTTGACAATTTAACAGCAACCTCTGTATTGTTTGTAGTGCAGTGATAATGATATAGTTTTATAATTTACCACTTTATTTCCTTTCCCCCAGTAAAATGGGGATTAAATGGAGATTAAGGCAGTGCCTTTTTTCTTTATCCATGGGTAAGCCAGCACAGCATGCAGCTCGAAGGTGATGAAGCACTCTGTGATCCTCACACAGATGGAGCTAAAAACCCTCCATGCACCGCTGCACATTCAAATACTCTACTTACCATCCACATCTATCTCATGTTTCCCATCTTAATATATTTTTGCAATGTAACCATTGGTCAGTATGAGATGACAGACCTGTTGCTTGTGGCTTGTTTTGTGTGAGGGGATTCAACATGCTAGCTAGATGTTAAATGTAACTAATGAGAAACTATTTTCTGCACACAATTCCGGGGACATTTTGACTATTAGGTAAATAATAGAATATGTTATGATTTTGGTTTCGTTAATGACAACCACGTTCTTCCCATAAGGGGTTGGCAGCATCTTGCAGTAGTCAATTCATATAAACAAAATATTTGAAAAAGTTTGAAAATGACAAAAATATTGCTACCACAATTAGCAAAATACTGTTGTCTTTCCCCAAAAAATTATAGGCCCACCTTCTCTATTGTGTGCCTGGCTATGCATGTTAAAATGCAAATACTATGTAACACACATACAGACTGGTATTTCTTGGTCCAGCACAACTAGTTATAGCCTAGGGGCTATTACAGTATAAAACAAGTTTTCCCATCGCAGTTTAAAACACAATTGGTCAGTTGTTATTATTGTACGGATACAGTAGCATTGAGTGTGTTTTAGTGCATACAGCAGCCTATACCTTGTAACTCCCAATAGGCCTACTGTAGACAGCTCAACGCCTGTTGGCTACAAGCCAACAAGTTGTAAAAACACAAGCTGTAGTCAAGTGGCACTGGTGGGACAAAATAAAAGGAATATAAATGTTATATTTTTATAAAGTAGATGGATATCTATTTTTTCATCAGTAAATATTTATATTCATTATTCATACACTTTCTTGGACAATTATCCTCAATATTCTGCATGTACTTGTTAATTTTCTCTTACTATATGGGTTACCTAATTACATAATGATTTCGACTTTTAAAATGTTCAGATTTAGAAGATTACTCTAGGCAGGTAGCCTAGTGGTAAGCGCGTTGGGCCAGTAACCGAAGGTTGCTAGATCGAATCCCCGGGGTGAAAATATGTCGTTCTGCCCCTGAACAAGGCACTTATCCTAGGCCGTTACTGAAAATAAGAATTTGTTCTTAACTGACTTGCCTAGTTAAATAAAGAAAAATACAATAACCTATTATCACCATTGTTGATAATTGTATCAGTTCCTTTAATTCCCCTACTGCCTACACGTACAAAAAATCGGCAGCCCCCTAGGTGTCTCACTTTCGCAGTGTTTGCATGGATTCAAGAGAGGGAAGAGTGACTCGGTTCGTTGACGTCACCATTGTGTTGATTTGCTAACCCGAAAGAACAGAGGAGTTAGTGCGTGTGAGAGCGGGCACTGTGAACTGCGTTACTATGCTGTAGCCCAATAACCACACATTCGGAATCAAAACGTGCAATTTAGGTGAGTACTGATATGGGCGCCCAGCTTTCATGTTGCAGTGACAGACCCGCTTCTCTGCATGCTTACAGTTGTTTTTCCTGTGTACTCTAATATTGTGAATGCTTTAATAGTATGTTTGCTATCCTCACTTCAACCCTCATCAAGTTACAGTTCCTATAGCGCTACAATGTGGCAAGGAAAGTTGATGTATCAATTCCTGTTTGCGCTGAAGTGTTTTAAATTGCATGTATTTAGCTGTCAAATAAAGCCAAAAGTCTGAGCGGACGAAATGTGTTTAAGTTTCCATGAACACTTGGGCTTCATTGGCCATGTAAAGATGTTAGGTTGACGTAATTGTCTGTTTTAGTATTCGGGAGATCGCAACAGGAGAACGTGAGGTCTGAGGCTTACATTGCGAACCAGACAGGGTGACGTTCGTCCATGTGGTTTATTCTGAAAATAGTGTTTCTGTTGAAATGAGAATACAGTACACTGACACCTTATGCCGCTCTTATATTCCTGGAAGTTTTAAAAAGCGAACAAATGACGCACTTGAGGAGCTCGTGCAGCGGTGATGACAAATCATCTTAAACACAAGGGCAATAATCTGAACTGTGTCCATCTATTTATTCACTGACTGATGTACATTGTAGGCCTACACCAGAGACCCACATAGATAACTGGTCGACTGTTGCTTATTCCTTGATTCTTAATGAAATATTGCCTCCTCTTGACGCAAATAAATATAACATTGTTTATAGATGGAATGGCAAACTGAATTGCTATCGATATGGGTTATCTCTTCCAAGCTCAATCATAATGACATGTCCAAATAAAATGCTCTCAAGCTGTAATGATTTCACATCAAACGATTCCACCTGTGTGCTAATCAGAATAGCAGGCTAGTGAATTTAATCATTGTTGCAACAATGTATTTGGGTCTCATTCGACCTTATGTACTTTAGTAGACTCTGTTGAGAGAAGTGTGAGTATACTGTTTGTTCTTGAGCAAAATGTGTTTGGATACGATTTCCACGAGCATAGGTTTTTATTGTCTCAGATTTTTAAACATCAGGACGCATTGAACATAATGCTAAAGAGATGCGCGCTTCGGACAGACAACTGTCTTGGTGGATACAGTTAGTCCTTAGAGGGTTCTCGTATGATTGCGTTATGTTGGCGTTGATATGCTGTCAATACAGCATAACCTATTGATTGAAAATAATAATTAACCCTTCAATGGTGTCTGATCACACGAGTGCGTGAAATTATTTGGTGACATTAACGCGCCGTCTCGACGCACTGTCTTAATCCATCCAGTTCCTCATACAATTTGTGGGCTTTACGTTACCTATCCTTATTAGGCAACTTTCGATTGTTTCCTATGGTAAACCTGGGGCACTAAGCTAATTACGGAGCGCTATAGACATGGACCTATTTACTGGGTCATAAATTAGCGATAAATTGTTATTCGTGTCGTAAAGTAACATTTGTTGTCATTTGTTGGACGTCCACCACTCATCTCAATACCAAATGTATACAGTCTTGAACTGCTCTGTAATATAGGCTATCTGAAATTGAATAGAATTTTCATTGAGTATTTCCAACGATTGCCAACTGTTGACTTCATTTTTATGAGAGCCACTGAGTATATTGTTAGCCTTGTCTACCTGTTTAGGAATTGCGGATGCATAATGTTAGCATAAATTAATCGATTTTAATCTGCGCTCTTTATCGATATCCTTTCGGAAAAATTGAAAAGGTCTGTAGCCTACCGTTTCTGATTCTTGATTAACTCTAATGGAATATTTGAAAATGTAAATTATAAAATGACTTGCCTAAAATGAGTATAAGCTACTGTAACGACCCTGGGTAATCATGTTAATTGTAATAGGATACTGAAATAACATTTTATATTTATAATAATAACGGTGATTATATCATCATTTAATATTATTACATGACAGGTTATTCCTCATGTGGTCTAATCTTTTGTGAGAGCGGGCAATGACATGCCAACATGCATTCAAATCATTGATCGCCTAGCCTACTGTACATTCCATAGACATTAAAACCAGGTACATTCCAAGTAAACGCAGTAATGGAAACTATTCTGTCCTAGTATAAACCTGCGCTTCTTTTAATAAATTGTGTTTTCAGATCAGATTACAATAGAATTTTAGTCGTGTAGAGCAATTTATATTACGTAACCAAGTTAAAGAGTTGTCCAAAGCAATGACTCGTGCGTTTCTTTGGCGTATGTAATATAATCTTGTTGGCGCTACATGGCGTTTTCTTTTTTTTGCGACATCCTCTGTTCCAACTATTCCTGGCACGCTGCTCGCTCCCTTCTGTGTTCACTGCTCTTCTCTGTGATAAGAATACTGAATAAGATGCCATTTCATTTCAGAATGGGTGTTGATGGTCTTTGTGAACCAAGCATCAACGCATTCTAACAAAGACTAGGGTGTTGCAAGGCTCTCAGTGGTCCATATTGGTTGCTGTTCATGTTTCACATAACTATACATTGAGTGGGAAAAGATGGGGTATTTTTTTTAAAGATTTTAATTTAGTTTAATAAGGGTGATTTGGTCTGCTTGGCGTTTGACTTGTGTTATTTAGCTATTGATAATTTGCTCTTATGGCCACTCATTTCAACTATGATGCCATTGCATACAATTCTTACCATCCCAGTAGGGTTGTATGTTCATAGTTGTATGTATTATGTACAGAACAGCTCAGTGTCATGTGCATAGACCTGTTTTCATTTTATGAAGTGTGCAATGTTAATGTAGCCTATTTGGATGAGAGGTGAGAACAATTTGATTTCAAAATGCCCAGAAAATAAGGATAAATTGCTGATCATTATCTAATTGAAATCAATTATTATAAAAAAGACAATGAACATTTATGGTTTGCAATGGCTTTTCAAATAATCTGCAGTAATTCATACAACAGCAATGGATTGTTTTAATTTAACACTGCAGAACTGTTTGGATTTTTTATATAAAAGTGTAGGTTTAAATATTGATCTGTGATCTTATCTACCACAGTTATTTGATGTTTATTGGGCTAGGACCAAATATGATATATAGTTGAGAAGCCAACAGTTGTTTTCATATATTATTAAAGTATTTTCCTAAAATATTCTGATATGCCTGATCTTGTTCTCTCTTCAGATTGACTTTATCTTGTTTACAAAGATAAGTGAAGAAACTGCTGAGGAGGGAAAGCGAGCCTCATGAGTTGGCCTGGCGGATCTCAGCGACGTTATGGATTTGACTAAAATGGGTATGATCCACCTCCAGAACCCCAACCACCCCACGGTCCTGCTGCAGAAGGCCAACCAGATGCGTCTGGCAGGGACCCTCTGCGACGTGGTAATCATGGTGGACAGCCAGGAGTTCCATGCTCATAGAACCGTGTTGGCCTGCACCAGCAAGATGTTTGAGATTCTGTTTCACCGCAACAGCCAGCATTACACCCTGGACTTCCTTTCACCAAAGACCTTCCAGCAGATCCTGGAGTACGCCTACACTGCCACACTCCAGGCCAAAGTGGAAGACCTGGACGACCTGCTGTATGCAGCAGAGATCCTAGAAATCGAGTACCTGGAGGAGCAATGTCTCAAGATCCTGGAGACCATCCAGTCCTCGGATGATAATGACACGGAGGCCAATATGAACGATGGCGGCACGGAGGAAGAAGACGAGCGCAAGGGCCGGCAAGGAGGGAAGAACGCTAAGAAGCATTCCATGGAGGGGAGCTTCCTTTCAGCCACCCAGCAAGCCTCTGCCCTGGACCAGAGCCCCTCCGTCTCCACATCCTTTGGGCTCTCCACCATGAGCCCAACCAAAGCTGCCGTGGACAGCCTGATGAGCATCGGCCAGTCCCTCCTGCAGCAGGGCTTCGGGGGAGAGCACCTGACTCACGGCAACTCCCACCGCCAACTGATGACCGAGATCAAGACGGAGATGATGCAAGTGGATGAAGGCGGAGGCCACGAGAGCCCTAGAACCATGGAGTCCAGCGCCTCCAGCAATGGTGAGAGGAGCAACGAGTTGGACAAGAACCGTGACGGCCCAGGGACCCCGACCAGGAGCAGCGTGATCACAAGTGCCCGCGAGCTGCACTACGTCCGGGAGGATGGCATGGGCGACCCCCAAGCAGATGGTAGCCAAATGGGTCTCGAAGCCATGGCTGGCATGACAGGCATGACTGAGAAACAGCTGACCTCCCTGTACTCTCTGCCTCCCAATCATAAAAACGAAGTTATGCGATCCATGCCGGCCTCCATGGCCTCTTCTCTTCACATGTCCCCTGCCCTGGCCATGTCCATGGACTTCAGTGCCTACGGGGGACTTCTGCCCCAGAGCTTCATCCAGAGGGAGTTCTTCAACAAGCTGGGGGAGCTGGCCGCTGGCATGAAGCCAGATGGCAGAAACCAGCACGAACGCTGCAACGTGTGTGGCGCAGAGCTACCAGACAACGAAGCTGTAGAGCAACACCGGTAAGGTCAACTTTGTGAATTTTTTTCCGACTAGTTTGGTTCTATTAACATTTGTAAACTTGTTAATCTTTTCCAAAAAACCTTTTCTTCAAATCAATGATAAAATATAAATAAATTCTGCCTACAGTTACTTCATTTAAGTTTACTGATAGACGTACATAAAATATAGATCTACATTTTTCTACCTTTACATAATTCAGGAATCTACTTAACAAAAGTTTTTGAGTCCTTTTTTTCTGTTGAAAATGTTTTGGTTATTTGCATGTGCTCGCTAGCAGCTTAGTAAACTCAACACTGTGTCGGCAGAATGTACCACAGACTACATCGAGACGCTATCAGTTGATACCTGTAAAAAAAAAAAATCTTTAAGGCTTTGTTTTGTCCCAATGTTTTGTCCTGTAACAAGCTTTTTCTTTGGGTGCTGAAATCTGTATGTTTTCTGTAAGTCATTGCATGGCAGAATTTTTAGATTTCGCAAGGGATAGAAGGCAAATTAGAAGGCAAATTATCATAGAAGGCAAATGATCAAAACGGTGGATTCCAAATCCAACTGACAACTCTAATAATCAGGACAAGCAAAGGTACACAGTAAGTATCAAGTGGTAGTGCACGCTTAACTTCCGACTCAGTTGGAAACAGTGAATTAAAGGGTGCAGTTTTTATAAAAACTATGGATTTCAGCATCCAAAGAAAAGCATGCAGTTAAACAGGACTGACATTGGTACAAGGAAAGCATTACGGAATTTACAAGTATCGAGTTTTAGTTGCGGTACACCCTAATGGGCGCATCGTGTATGGAAGGTATCCATATTGCAGGGCTCTAAACTAGAGCTAACAAGCTAGATGACTATTAAGCTAAAATCCATGAATTACAGTTCCTTCAGAAAGTATTCACACCCCTAAACATTTTACACATTTTATTGTAAAAATCCTGAATTTAAAGTGGAATTATGTTTTTTGAAAGTTTTAGAAATTTATTTAAAATAAAAATCTTAAATGTCTTGAGTCAATAAGTGTTCAAATCAAATCAAATCAAATTTATTTATATAGCCCTTCGTACATCAGCTGATATCTCAAAGTGCTGTACAGAAACCCAGCCTAAAACCCCAAACAGCAAACAATGCAGGTGTAAAAGCACGGTGGCTAGGAAAAACTCCCTAGAAAGGCCAAAACCTAGGAAGAAACCTAGAGAGGAACCAGGCTATGTGGGGTGGCCAGTCCTCTTCTGGCTGTGCCGGGTAGAGATTATAACAGAACATGACCAAGATGTTCAAATGTTCATAAATGACCAGCATGGTCGAATAATAATAAGGCAGAACAGTTGAAACTGGAGCAGCAGCACAGTCAGGTGGACTGGGGACAGCAAGGAGTCATCATGTCAGGTAGTCCTGGGGCACGGTCCTAGGGCTCAGGTCCTCCGAGAGAGAGAGAAAGAAAGAGAGAATTAGAGAGAGCATATGTGGGGTGGCCAGTCCTCTTCTGGCTGTGCCGGGTGGAGATTATAACAGAACGTGGCCAAGATGTTCAAATGTTCATAAATGACAACCTCTTTTGTTATGGAAAGTCTAAAAATGTGCTTAACTAGTCATGTGATAATTTGCATGAACTCCGTCTGTATGCAAAAATATTGCTTAACATGATTTTTGAATGACGACCTCCTATCTGTATCCCACACATACAATTATCTGTAAGGTCCCTCAGTCAAGCAGTGAATTTCAAACACAGATTCAACCACAAAAACCAGGGAGGCTTTCCAAGAAGGGCACCTATTGGTAGATGGGTAAAACAGAATGTGTATCAATAAACCCAGTCACTACAAAGATACAGATGTCCTTCTTAACTCAGTTGCTGGAGTGGAAGGAAACCGCTTAGGGATTTCACAATGAAGCCAATGGTGACTTTAAAAAAGTTGCAGTGTTAAATGGCTGTAATAGGAGAAAACTGAGGATGGATCAACTTTGTAGTTACTCCACAATACTAACCTAATTGACTGAGTGAAAAGAAGGAAGACTGTAGAGAATACAAATATTCCAAAACATGCATCCTGTTTGCAACAAAGCACTAAAGTAATACTACAAACAATATGGCAAATGAATAGATTTGTTCTGAATACAAACTGTTATGTTTGGGCCAAATCCAATACAACACCTTACTGAGTACCACTCCATATTTTCAAGCATAGTGGTGGCAAGCATCATGTTATGGATATGCTTTTAAGCGTTAAGGACTGCGGGAGTTTTTGCGGATTAAAAAGAAACGGAATGGAGTTAAGCACAGGCAAAATCCTAAAGGAAAGACCGAACCAGGTTGCTTTCCACCAGACAATGGGAGAATAATTTCTCTTTCAGCAGGACAATGACCTGAAACACAAAGCCAAATCTACACTGGAGTTGTTACCAAGAAGACAGTGAATGTCCCAGAGTGGGCAAGTTACAGTTTTTACTTAAATCTACTTGAAAATATATGTCAAGACCTGAAAATGGTTGTCTAGCAATGATCAACAACCGATTTGACAGAACAAATGTTGCACAATCCAGGTGTGGAAAGCTCTTGGAGACTTACCCAGAAATACTTTCTAAAGGCACTGCAAATATAAACGTTTGCGATTTTACCCCTCATTTAGATATTTTTCTCGGCCAAGAGAAAATGTTGAATTCTGATGCAATAGATAATTGTCAGGTTAGCTTCTTGTGGTCAAGATCGCCTGCTTTGATGATACATTCCTCAGAAGGATTTAACCAATGAATTGTTCAATTCGTAGTTTTTTTGGTTTACATTTTTGTAACCAAAGGTAGAAAAAAGTGAGGTTTCATGGAAATAAGTAGCATATTTTCCATTAGACTACTGGTATTTGCATTGGATTTTATGGTTGTCAATTTTCACCCAGAATTGGGAAAGAGTTACTTTTTCAAACTTGTGTTCTAAAGTCAATAATGTAGGTACTTTAAAAGGCAATTCCGCCACTTTTCAATCTAATTCATTCTCTCCAGCACCATACCAGTGTCTACATGTCAAAACTGAGTTTCTAGCCCAGAGGCAGGGTATTTTCTTGCTCCCCACATCACCGCGAGTCTCTGTAGTGTCTGACGGCCATCGTGAAAAATGATAACTTTATATGTTTATGTATAATTGCGCCGTTTTCACATATGTAGATACTGGTATTGTGCTGGAGATAATGAAAACGAGATTGAAAAGTGGTGTAATTGTCCTTTAGGCATTGTAACTCAATAGACGGGTTGGTTTGGTTATTTAGCAACAAAACTGACTAGTGCGTAACTATGGGGAAAGACAGGGGTTGGCTTATATTGTGGATAACATGCAAACTATATTTCAACTCCATTGTTCATTGTAAACAAAGTTGCACAATGAGCGCTGGTCTCTCTCATACATCGTTACAGTTGTTGGTTAGCTACCAATTTTTTTGCATATTAGTGTAGACGTAACATCAGTCAAAACACCTCTAATCAAAACATGGTATCAATAACAAGATCAAACAAGCTGAAACGAGCCACTTACGGTTCACCTCACGCAGTTTCTTGTTATTGTTGCTAGCTATCTGGCCATCCACAACCATAACACAAGTCGTTTTGACCCTTTGAATTGCGCGCATCGTTTTTGTGGCGTTGTCAGCTAACCCGTCTATGCCACCAGATTACTTGTTGCTGTTACTACATGACACTTGAATATTTGCTTTCATATTATTTTTAAAGACATGCTCTGGAACTTTGGCAACTAAGTATTTCAACTTCCTACACTTTGGGCTGGATGTGTCAATGTGTAGTTCATACATGCATAATCTATGAGCAGAATTACAGTCTTTCCTCAATTAACCACACAATCCCTAGTTTGAAAGTCACTGTTTTTCTGGAAGTTGGGCTGCCCTATTTCCCAAAAATGTTCCCCCACATGGGCCAGCCCTCTAGCAATTTGAGTTCAACCAATGAGCTTCAGTCCGTCAACATATGAGTGGCAGCTATCAAGATGCACATGATGCACATCAGGAGAGTGAGAGAGAGCAATGCCTGGTGCACATATGTGACATAGTATGCAATTTTCAGGGGCCACTTTTGGCTTGTGAGCTCTACTTTCAGAACTACTGGCCAAAACGTATACAAAAGTACAGGTGAATCCCGTTGTAAGTTTGAAGTAGGCTATCATATCAAGACAACATTGTTGTCGCTCTCTCTGAAACCATCAAGTCTGTGGTTGGCGACCGAACCTGAGGTCCTCTCCCCTGATGACTTCCAGGCCTGTCCGGGTGACTAGCGAGCTGTCCTGCCATGGCGCTGGCTGAGCCCATTAGTCGCACCTGGTGAAGGGGGCCAGCTAATGGGAAGCAGCCCCCCCCCCCTTCCTCACACCCATCTCAGCCCACCCCTGACCCCTGTGGTGTGGCCAGTGATTGAGAGTTTGGGGCCCCCAGCCACCGGGGGGACAAGGAGGACCTTATTAGCTTTATAAGTGGTGCAGACTGTCCAGCCCAGGAAATGAGGGCTGTGCACAGGACCCGAGTCCTGACCTCTGCAGCCTAACCTTTCGGCCGCTCGGCTGGCCTCTGCTTCTCGTCAGCATAGCCAGAGGGCGGGGGTGGTAGTAATAGTAGTAGTGTGTATGTAGGACTGCAAAGGAGGGGGAGGGTTGGGGGATTTGAGAGGTATACAGCAAGTAAATCCACGCCAGGTGTGCACCGCTGTTCAAATCCCACCATGCACTCCTGTTGTAGACCGGTCAGCGTGCTGTTGTCTGCACATGACAAATGTTGCTCAACTTCCAAAACTGTCAAGGAACTGTACTAGTGTCTCGAAATTTGGGAAATAGGCCATTATCTGCTTTTTAAGAAACACTCCGTTTCCGCTAATGGCCTGCCACTCTCGCACATAGCCCAACACCTCATGAAGCTTGTAGGATTTGGAATTGGTCATTTCCATGTAAAAGGACCAATGAGCACCATCTTGTGAAGTTCATAGGAGCATGTCAAATTGGGTGTCAAACGAATGCTACGAGTCTATATTTGTGAGTAAATAAGGCATGTATACATTTTTCAATGCAAAAAATTGTGAATAAGCAAAGGCTTTGATTTCTTGTCAAACAGATAGAAAAGGGGTCTTAGAAAACATCTAGTAGAAAAAGTCTTTAAATGTATTAGAAATGCATCAAAACACAATGTTGAGCGCAGTGGTTAAGGGCGCTGTACTGCAGCACCAGCTGTGCCATCAGAGACTCTGGGTTCGCGCCCAGGCTCTGTCGTAACCGGCCGTGACCGGGAGGTCCGTGGGGCGATGCACAATTGGCCTAGCGTCGTCCGGGTTAGGGAGGGCTTGGTCGGTAGGGATGTCCTTGTCTCATCGCGCACCAGCGACTCCTGTGGCGGGCCGGGCGCAGTGCACGCTAACCAAGGTTGACAGGTGCACAGTGTTTCTTCCGACACATTGGTGCGGCTGGCTTCCGGGTTGGATGCGCGCTGTGTTAAGAAGCAGTGCGGCTTGGTTGGGTTGTGTATCGGAGGACGCATGACTTTCAACCTTCGTCTCTCCCGAGCCCGTACGGGAGTTGTAGCGATGAGACAAGATAGTAGCTACTAAAACAATTGGATACCATGAAATTGGGGAGAAAAAGGGGTCAAATTAAAAATAAACACACTGTTGAAGTAAAGACCCGTGCCAACTCATATCCACACTTTTATATTTCGTTTTGGAGAAATTATTTGCCTTCTGTAAGTTTAAGAAACATTGCCTTGTGCCTTGAAATTCTCTATTGAAAACCCACATCTTTTTAAGAAATTCTCTCCCTCATGAGGGAGGATAATGAAAGTTCACAAAAGTAAAGGTTAGTTAGTGTTTTTACTGATATCAATTTAGTTTATGAATGATTAATTAAAACTCAATTCTTTTGCCAAATCGGTAACAGAATTTCAGAAAAAAAATAGAAGAAAATTTCTGCAATTGAATTGGCTACAATGATTTCCCATTGTAACCACAGTTGGGTCATGTGCTACTGTCCTACTTTCCACTGGCATACTGTTATGTTCAGCTGATAACCGTTTCCTTTCTCTTTGTCTGGTAGTCAAAGCAAGAGTATGAAAAATTGGGACATCCAATCCCTCTTTCCTTTCTCTCTCTCTCTCTCTCTCCAATTAATGTCACCTCTCTTGGCTCTTACTGATACTTACCCACGAGCCTCCTCTCTTTCCATTTACTGTAACCAGCATCCTCAACCACTGAGCACTGGATGTAATGGACATAGAAAAGTAGTTGAAATTTGGTCAGTCCGCCCTGGCCTTGATTTCAACGTCAACAGATGTTGATTTTTGGTCCGCTCCGGACCAACTATGATTTCAACTTCCACAAACGTCTGGACCGGCTTTCATTTGGCCCAAACATAGACATCCATGATTGGTTCAGATTTGGTCTTGTCCAGACCGGACCAAATCTGAAGTAATCATAGGACCATATCATAGATGTCTATGTTTCACAAGTTTGCACAGCACAATTCCGTTACTGTGGAATTGCTGATTTTGGGTTTGACTCAGTGTGTCAGAATTGATTGAGAGCTCACATTTCCAGTTGCTTAAGATTATACCGAGACAAGGAATGGGAGGGGAGCGGGTGCCCCTGGTGAGTTTACAGGTCCTAGGTCATGTTTGGAACTCCAGGCTTTTACGCAACATAAGAGTCGGATGACATTTTAAAGATTCCAAAATCAAGATGACTCATACTTGTTGTGCTGAAAAGTTTTTACCTAATAGTACCCTGATCTTGTACACATCTTTTGTTGTTTCTATAATTTTTGTGCTCTGCTGAACGTTGTTGTTACTGTACATTAAGTTTGTGTAATGCAATAACACTGAATGTGTCCAAGTTAAATTGGCTGCCAATAGAGAAGGAAAGAGAGCACTTCCTGGAATTGAATTGCATCACTACTACATACACTGTCAGAATGTATTTCTTTCTTCTACTGGCCTCTTTTACCTTGAGTGGACCTGCTCAGCTTGAAATGTTTGTGCTAATCAGATGGAATGCGCCACGGTTAAGGTTCACGTGAGGATTCTGTTTCAGCAGCCCCTACCAAAATATTGGTATGTCTACAGCATGGCCGAAGCTTTTGTTAAATCAGTCTATCTAATTGGCAGATTTGAGTGTGTTCCGTCTCGGTTACTCTATATTCCCTTAATGAATTTTGGAAGAAATACAGAATTACTTGTTCAGAGAGATGGCCTTGTGTACCTTCACCCACTGTCCTTAAAATTAATGAGGAAATGAATAGAGCCTTTGTAAGCTATAATAAACAAAAACGTTAGTGTTTTTGGATTTATTTGCCATGAAATAACTTGGGTTAGTGTGAACAAAATGGCAAACAATTTAATTTTGCGGTGTTAAAACCAATGGTTGTCTTTAATAAATCATAATTTATCCTGAATGTCTTTCAGGTTTAGGTAAGATCTATTGAATGCTTATTTAATTATTTAATGTGAAAGCTGGAGTGTGTTTTACGTCAAAGGACGATTTTAGTCATTTTCAGGATACGTCTTTTGCCTGGATAAATTGAGTGGTGAGGTTGCCTGTTTTTCAAAAGTTTTATCAATGTGACCATCCCTGGTTGTGCAAGAGATGGGAAATCTAGGATCAAAAGAGATTTCCAAACCGTTTCATGCATTGATCTGTTGGCTGCCCCAACAGAATACTAATGGGTTCATTTAGATTAGTAGATGTTCCATGACATCCCTAAATATTGTAAGCCCTGTTCTAAAGCTTCCTCAAACAGACTTCAGACATTTGAAGTATAAAGTCAAACATTGCGTCATGCATCGCCTGTTTTATCATCCGTGTATAATGAATTGCCGTTGTATCCAGAAAATGTCTGCCTTTAAATATATGCAGATCCCTATCTTCTTCTTATGGCTCTAATTTATAAGGATAAATTGCCAGAATTATGAGTCATGATTTGATTTAATATGATTTTCTGATTCCCTTCTGTTTATTATCAGCAAACTTGTACATTCTTTCATCCGATTACTTCTTTTTATGTCGGCGCAATTGCCAGAAATCGTGGTTCCCCAGTTGATAGACCTACGTGTTTGTGTTTTCTAAAGATTTGTCAGAAGCTTTGATTGTTGACAGCTCGCAGCACACAGAGCAATGGTTCTGGTTGTCTAATTACAGATTATATCCCAGCAGCCTTGTGCCAGGGTTGCTGCCATCTCCAGTTACAAACGTGAAAAATATTTCAGTCTGGGAGTTCATTTGGTGCAAACAGGTCAAGTTAACCGGCCATAATTGTTTCCAGACGTGGCACAGGTCCTTTGTGCGTGTGTGTGCACAAGCGAGAGTGTGTGTGTGTGTGTGTGTGTGTGTGTTAGAATGAATGCATCAGTAAGTGCTTGCTTCCTGTATAATTTAGCCTGCTCCATTCATTCGCCCATGCCCTGGGTTCTATCGTAAAGCCTCAACAACTGGATGAGATGTGGATTGGCTCCACAAATGGAGCGAGGGGGTATCCCTTGAAGTAGCCCCCCAGAGTCATGTATTGATATCTCCCGGAGATTTATGAGTGAGGGATTGGTAAATGAAGGGCTGTGTTTGTTTTTCAATCGCCCCAGGTTTCCTACAGGGGCCAAATCAAAGCTCCATCTCACCACAACAACAACAACTGCGTTTTTTTTTCTCCCTTTCCCCAAAGCCGGGACATATTTGACAGGCTCAGATTTATTTCTTGAAGGAAGTCTGGGTGAGTGTACTCGTGGCTTTAGGGAGACTGGATTACAGCAATATTTTAGTAACCCCGTGATAAGCAAATAATCATCTGGCAAGGCTGAGTGATTTATTAGACAAATAAATTAATCGTACAGGGACTAACTCTAAGGAAGAGAACTCTGCTTGATATTCCAAACACAGCATCCTATTCAAAGACCCATAGCCTTGGGTTTATCCCTTTCACTTAACACCCATTATCATGCAGATGCCTGGCCTCTAATGTACTTACAACAAAACAAGAATGCCCCCTCCAGAACCCTTTCAGAACATAGCTGTTAAACATAACTAACTGTCAATGTTTGAACCATCTCTTTCATATCCAAGCCACACAGTGTATGAATGAGGCCCTGTCAACGATTGTCCACCTCTCGTCTGCCATATTTGACATAGAGAAACCTTTTCCTCAACAACTGACTCGGATATTCAATTTCCTCGGTTGTCCTCCGTCGTGGGCGGAGAGGGCATAGTCAAACGCAGTCGGTGTGGTTCTAATACCCAGGGTCCCTAGTGTTTAAACAGGAGTCTGGGGCCTTATCTGTGCATATCAGGAGGACTGATAACCACGCGTGCTCCTCTTCAGTAAACCAAGAGCAGATAGGGCCTGATAACGGCCATAGCGTTGTCGCAGGATATAACACACAACCTGCATCCTGAAATGATGTGTAGGGTGTGGGAGAGGGAGAGACAGGTGCACATCAGAAGTTGCCCTATAAGGTGAAGCACACCTGATATCATATCCACCACCAAGAACCACAAGGCTGCTTTAGGCATAAACCTTAACACCAATGGTCAAGATGACCTATTCCCTCCCCAATCTGTGGTCCCAGATACAAATTAAATTAACATATCGTTTCTAAGGGATTTAGTTATTTTACCATATTTTATTGATAGGCTTTTGTGTGTCAGTGAGCGGTCTTTTTCCTCATTGTGTTGTGGGTGCTTTGTCATAGTCTGCATTATGGTGGGAAAGAAAGTACAGATTCATTACCTAAGCTTGGCTCAATGTAGAAGCTTTTTATTGCAAGCTAAACTGGCAGAGGAACATCCATTACATGGAGCAGGATTATCCCCCCCCATTTAAAATCTGTGAGCGAACTCCCCTGGAGAGCACTCCACACAGGTACAGTAGTACATCAAAGGGTAATAACCAAACAGCACCACAAAAGCTTTTTGAAGGGGCACATGTGCCCGGAAGGTCCTCGTCTTCCAGAACAGACCAAATTTGAGGACGGGGAAAACATGAAGCGTTAGGTTGTCCTCCCGGACTAACTCTTCTTCATAGTCTCTGAGTCTTGATGCCTTGTTGACGTAGTGTCTGGTGTCAGTGTTTGTTTATGCATCTGAGGATAAGCTATTGGCTGGCCAGACGCTGCAGTAGAGCAGACCCGAGCCGAGGCAGCTGGCTGACACCCAATTATAGACAGGTTCTAAAAGGCCCTGGTTGAACTGTAAAGATTTACACCGCCATCTCTCTGATCTCAGATCTGTGCTCTGTCCGCACTGTCATGCCGGGAGATGTATCGATTAAAGACTTAACACTGGGTTACATCATGTGGATGGACTGCACACCCCTGACTACAACGACAGATTATCACAGAGGCATGTTTTCTATCAGAAGGAGCGCCCCCCCCCCCCCCCCAAAAAAAAATGAATCGCTATTGGATTTGAGAATCCGCTCATACCGTCATCACCTTATGCAGTTATTTTTTTTAAAATAATTGATGAATTAATGTTGTACACAGATTCAACAACACAAGCACCCTTTGATTTTAACAAACTAAATACAGTAAAAATCTAATATATATCACCCCAAAAAAGAAGAACCAGATCACACAGCTTATTAACCAGATAAGCATCGTTTGGCGCCGGGTGCATAGACTTGCTACTGTTGCGCAAGCCTCCTCCTTTCTTCAGTGCTTTGGCTCCTGTTATCTTACTGCTGCAACTGGAGATGGTTGGATTACAGGCGGGAGAGCGTGGTGCAGACTCTGTACAGAGCCAGGTGGCACAACACCTCTCGCCTAACATCTGAAATAGCCGTTTTTTGGACCCGGGGAGAAGAAAGACCGTGGCCATGGCAATGGGGAATCAACCGAACATCGGACAGACAGAGATAAGAACCGAGAGGAGGGCTGTTGTGTAACATTAGTGTCTGTTTTCTTGGCCCAACCTCGGCCCTGCCTCTGCGTGGCTAAACCTGGCTAGTGCTGAGAGCGCGGCGCCTGGCCTCGTGGTCAGGCAGGCTGTTATGAAACGTGTGAGCCGAGGCCCCTATCTTTTGTCCTTCTGGGGAGCTTGTGGTCAGAGGGAGGAAGGTGCTGGGGACAGCCCACGCTCTTCTACGCCTACCTGCCTTGGTGAGAGTGGAAACGCACCAGTGGTTAGCAGTTACAGCCAGTTATCAAGTGACATGTACATTTATTATCTGGCCTACCTTCCTGATGGCTTTCCCTCTCCACGTAGCGCAGCTACACTGATGTCTGCCTGAAACACTTGTGGAGATAAAATGTTAAACACTTTTCTATGATTATATTCTGTCATTGGCTCTTGAAGAGAATATGTTTAGTTTCTTTGTTTTTCCTTGAATTTTGAAAACCCATTTTGGGGTTATTTTAATTCTATTTACCACTTTACCACTCTTGTGCTCACGGATTTTCTTTCTTACTGAAACTAAGCACAAGCAACTTTCCCATTAAAAAACAATTGAATTACAATGATCCACCTGAAAACCCGGTTTTAATTTCATGTTCATAGGGCCGCTCCCTCTCTGCCCCTCCCCTCTGGACCTGAACCTCTCCACCCCCTTCTCTGGACCTGAACCTCTCCAACCCCTTCTCTGGACCTGAACCTCTCCAACCCCTTCTCCGGACCTGAACCTCTCCAACCCCTTCTCTGGACCTGAACCTCTCCAACCCCTTCTCCGGACCTGAACCTCTCCAACCCCTTCTCCGGACCTGAACCTCTCCAACCCCTTCTCCGGACCTGAACCTCTCCAACCCCTTCTCCGGACCTGAACCTCTCCAACCCCTTCTCCGGACCTGAACCCTTCTCCGGACCTGAACCTGTCCAACCCCTTCTCCGGACCTGAACCTGTCCAACCCCTTCTCCGGACCTGAACCTGTCCAACCCCTTCTCCGGACCTGAACCTCTCCAACCCCTTCTCCGGACCTGAACCTCTCCACCCCCTTCTCCGGACCTGAACGCCGGTGTTTTAATCCTGTCGATATCCCATTAGCATCTCCTTGCCGGGTCCTGCCACATGAAAGAAGACGTGTCGGTTCCCCCTCGGTGGTTCTAACGCGCTGCCGAGCGCTGAGGAACAATGAGCGGGGTCCCGAGCCAAAGGGCCAACCCAAGCGTGCACAAGGCCTGTGTGAATGCGGCCGCCGCGGCTCCTAGTCTCCGCTGGAAGTATCAAATCGGAGCCCTCCGCGGGCTTCCACCGAGAGAGACTCTAATTAGCCTCTTTGTTGCCTCCTGAATGGGGTGCCAGAGATTGGCAAGGGGCCCCAATGGAGTGATACGAGCGTGCTAAGAAGGGGGTCATAAAACTCCCATCATAAAGGAGCACTCAGGTAGGGAACTGGGTTGTGCGGAAGGCTGGACGGCACCACAGGTCCTGTTTACTACTCGGCCATCTCCCTCCTCTCAGGACCCTAGCCAGGTTATGTCCCATAATAGACACACAAATTTAATCAGGCAGGTTGTTGGACAGCTTTTTGCCAGTCTGCATTCCCGTCTGGCAATTTTTTTTTTTTTCTTGTGGTTTTGTTGACCGGCTGTTTGGTCACATATAGTTCAGTTCTTCGCTGCTTTTGCAAGTTAACCCTCTTAGCTCTTGGAACCACTCTTACATTTTTTCCCCCGGTTTTCAGTGGCTCTTAACATCGCATTTTAAGGTATACATTATGTCTGCCCCTCTTTCAGACTGCTACTAACAGGGAACGCCAAGTGCGGTCCAGAAGGGTTTAGCTCGAGACACATTTTAAGCCTTACTGTAATCCAGGGGGGATCAGTTGGGTAAATCATGGCATCAAGCTTAAAACCATAATTGATTTATGTATTTGCTGACCGACGACGTCCAGAGAGATTAGCAGTGGCAGAGAGCTGAGGATGGATAGAATGGCCCTTGGAGAGGCCGCATGTCAGCTGGAGTCAGTCGAAGGAGATGAGTGATGTTTGACAGGTTTATACTGTACAGTTTGTATTATTTGATCCTTTAGGTTGAATGAAATTTACATTTGGAGATTTATATGAGTTGGTTTATGCTATTAAATCTCCTAATTTGTATTAGTAGGTGTATCAAACTCTTTTTCTTGTTTACGATCTTGCTGTCAGTTTCCCCCCAAGGTCTTTCTTTTTTTAAATCAGATCGGGATTGTTTTGTGTTTGTGTCTGTGGTCCTCAAATGCGGAAAAAAGCCATTCCATTTCCTGGACGGATCACCAAAGCGGGAGGCTCTGGCATGTCATGAGTCAAACGGCATCATTTCTGCCACTCCTGTCTCGGCCAGGAAGTTACTGATGATGCTGTCAGGTCTCGTCGAACGCCATTAAGCATAGTGTAAAATAGGCCTGGATCTCCTCCCCACCCCCCTCCACCCCACACGCCTCACTTCCAAATAAGGGTTTGCTTGTCCAGCCAGCAGTTTTACACCCCCATGCTCCTGCTTTGACCTTCCAGCTAAGGAGACGCCCATTGATTCTCTGTCTCCGGGTTCACTCTGGCGTCCTCTCTGAGTGACCCAGAGTTTCTTTCTTTTTTTCTTACTGGCATCTGGTGCATTGTCTATGGCTGCAGCACACGAGGAGCTGGACTCCCTAACAGGTGCTTGGGTCCTTATCGCCACGTCACACCTTATCTCGGGCCCTCAGCTTCCTGCATCCCCTCACATACCTCAGTGGGGAAATATTTGACTTAGCCTCTGACCTGACGCCCCCCACACCACCACTTTACACTCTACTCTATATACACACACACACACTGGTCGAAAAAGAGACAGGACTGTGAAAGAGTTTCACCATCAACGATACCGATCTGCCATAGTGGCCAGTTTTTTTTCTTCTCATTTTTAGTATCTTATTATATAAGAGCAACTACTCTAGGGATTTAAATACTGTAGTTCCCTATATTTGTGTGTGTGATTTATTTGATCAGTTTATACACTTTCTTTTTCTCATTCTGACGAAGTTAATATTCAGAGCCTCATGCAAAGGAAAATCAAACAGTCAAGTTATTTCCCTTGTTTGGATCTATCAATTTGATCTGGCCTATTGCTCATATCCTGGGACGTAGGGTCCCAGGGTTTAGTGTGTCCCCTTCTCTCCCAGTCCCTGGTACTGCACAGGGGGCCAGAGGACAAAGGCTAAAGTGTCTAAGCTGGGGGGGACACCCTTGGAGTCGCGGGTTGGTGAATCTGACAGGGGCGCTCTTTTTTTTTTCTCCTAATCCTGCCCTCTGTGGGTGTAGAGGCAGAAAGCTGGGGTCTTAGAGCCATGAGAGCCACTATTGTGAGAGGTGGGCTCTGTTACAGTAGAGTGGATGCAGGGGTCTCGGCCCAGACAAAGGCAGGGTCAAACAGGCCCCCATTTATTTACAGTAGTCCCTTTCATTGCCCGAGTGAAATAGGAACCTGCACAGGCCTCGTGGGAGGACCACTGTTTTTGCTAAGTCAGGCCTCCGATAAGGTCAAAGAGCATTGGGGGTGGGGATGTATTTGGGGGCTGGCCCAACTTCCAGTGGATGCTGCTTCATAGAGAAAATGGGTATTTTTATTGTTCAGCAAATCATTTTGTCACTCAGGCAAAGTTTTAGAACAATAACAGTGCGTCTGTGGTGGGCGTGAGGAAAAGTGCAGCGTGGATGTGAAAGATGGGGACCTTAAGGTTTCCGCATGCTTCAGTTCGGCTGGCACCTAGCCGAACTCGGCTAGTATTGTAGAACCGAACGAGTGTGCTCACATACTCCCTTAAAATACCTTAACTTGAAAAACAAAAACAACAAAAACAAAAAGTAAGCAATAGTGCTTTGTCCATCTTGTGGCTGTGCATGAGAACGAGTCTATCGTTGAATGACAACAAACACTTCATCGAAGAATCCCTACTGTTGACCAATCACGGACGAAGGGGCGTAGAATGCTTCTGAACTTCGGCTTGCCTCGAGAAAAAATATTGTGCGTGAACTGCCGAAAAAACCCGTACTGAAGACCAAAACGAACAAAAACATGTCATAATATGTCCACAAACTGTTTTGGATGGGAAGCCTTTACTGTCTGTCAGCAGATTAATGCTCACAACAATGGAGGGAGCTTTTTGTTGTCAGGGTGTTATTTAGGCAAGTACAATTCTATACCTTGTGGACACCCCAACTCCGCGGTACATTACTTAAGCAACCACTTTGAGCCACTAGTACAATAAATGTAAAAATATTTGACTGTAGAATGTAACCTAATTCTCTGTATCCAGTTAGGTCATTGTTGATACCATGCATAAGAATAAACTCACTACTCTGCACAATCAAGATATTCAAAAACTAAAAGCATTAGTAACTTTGCACAGCTTGTGCTTAAATAATCCTACTCCACTGCTGGAATTTCACCCAAGCAGTTTGATTTCAGTGTACTTGATATGTTTATTTAGCTTAATCTCAATACTGGTGCATCAATATCATATACAATTTTATAGGACTCAATGATCAAATCCTCTTTGGCGATTAAAAAATAAATGAATAAATAAAAAATTTGACAAAGAAATGGAAAGTCACCCGAGCTCTGAGCAAGGGGGGGAAAGGCACCATCTGCCAGGAGAATCCTCTAATCTTGTTTTCACCATCGGCGATGAGAAACGGATGCTTGGTGAAGAAGGACAGGAATGGCCGTACAATATGAATAACTAAAGTCTGTCGGAACAGATTTTATTATTCTTAGGGACACAGTGACCCTAGGGTCAGAGGTTGCCTGGGCTGGGCCTTAACGGGGAGGGGTTGAGGGCAGGAGAGGTCCTGGGGTCTGGGTTAACCCCCACTTCTCACTCCATTGTCCTTAAGAACACAAAGAGGCCTGCCATCCAACTGGTCAGTCCTCTCCTCAACCCAAGCTGTGTTTGACAGAGTCATTGAATTTGGATGACTGAACACCAGTGAGTGAGCGAATAAGAGAACCGTTTTATTTCCTTCATAACCGTGACAATATGAACAATGACAATATGGCTGCCGCTGATATTCAGGGGAATGTCCCAAAAACGGAATGACCTCATTTGGCTGAATGCCGAGTGGGCAGAATTTCATTGTGGTTTGAAGATTTTATGAGCTGCTTTGATATTAAATAGTTTGAATTGTGGCACTGATCATGTAGGGTCAAAATATGACATTTTGAAATCAACTAAATTGATATATTTGACATTAGTCTTGCAAATTAGCCAAGAATCTACAATAAATGTTAATTTTTCTGCAAACTGATGCGCTGAATATATTTCAGTCCTTCTCCTCTCAATTTTTGGCAACCTTATTTCCTGCCAAATTCAGCATGCATTGGACCCGTCGTTAACATTCTACCAACTTTTTCCCACCAATTTCACCGCAGCATTGCCTTCCTGGGTAGTATAGTTTCTATGTGGACTGGTCAGTTGAAACAGAGTTGTAACAGAAGGGTTTTCTGCCCTGTAATGGTAGAGATACTGGGTCTCCTGCCCTCTGCTCTCTCTCTCTCCCTTCCTCTCTTTGTCTCGGCATGCTCTTCTCTATCCCACCATTGTGATGAAGTAGTGGCTCAACTTCATTCTCTAGCTGTCAGCCGGTCACTGTTGTCCACTGTGGTGGAATGGTTAAAAATAAACCTTTTGTATTTACCACAAGAAGAGAACAAACACACACTGCTTTAAAAAAAAATCCAACTGAATGCAAGTAGGTTATTGACAGAGACAGACGTGCGCACGCACACACACACACACCATAGTGAATTGAATAGCACATTGAACCACCGTAAATGGGAGAGAATACACACTTTGCATGCAGAAATGTAATACAGTACATACAACATTTTACCATGTCACAGATGAAGGCCATGGAAACCATTAGACAATATTCATGTAACATGACATGAAATACGTATTTTTCAGTAACATTTTATATTTATTCTTCAGTATTTTAGTAGCATGTCTACAACAACCGGCCTTAAATATAAAACAACACATTTAAAAAAATGAAGAGATTTTGCCTGCGGTCATAGAGAAATATCAAACAGAATCCATTTCCATCTTGAACAGATGTGAGTCTTGGCCTGTTGAATATGTCATTTCTTTGATCTGCAGCTAGACTATACTTTTTTCTATTGGGTATTTAGATTATTTTGATAATGCCTTTTCAGATATGAGGGAGAAAAAGTTGAATATGGTGTTTGATCAGAAAGGTTATATATCATTCATGTTGTGATTATCGTTAGTGTAAAAAAACAGCTCTAAGCTTTTGTTGGAGCTGAATGTTGCCTTGAACAGGACAAATGCATATGTCAGCTATTTGTTGTAAACCAGAGTAGTTATTCGTCTAACTGATCTGGTGACCCATGAGAACGAGACGGGCGTTTACATCAAAACCCCTTGTGTGGCACATGAAAGTCACCGTGACATTTTGAAAAAGTCTGTCTGAATGTTGTGGATCAGAGACCCAGCTGCAATGTGAAGAAAGGGGGTTTGCATTACAATGTCTCTCTGCCTCTCTTAGTCTTTCTCTCCAAATACCCTTGACATATCATTGAGGAGATCCAAAGCCCACAGTAGTGTGTGTGTGTGTGAGGGGGGGGGGGGGGGGGGGAGCTAGAGCCTTGCAAACGGATGAACGAATATCTAGTACCCACATTTCTGTCTACTTCGCTGTTGTTGTTTGGTCGACACCCAGCTTCACAGGGCTTCATTCTTTTCTTCCTCCTTCCGAGTCGGGAGTGGTGACATTTTCCTCGCCGTGAACCATAACAAATGCGACGGAGGCCTGCCTCCCTATTGCAACCCCAAAGGCCAGCACAGCACGGCCAGTGTGTCTGCAGAAGCATTCCGAGTCCGGGGAGGTACAGCTTTCACATGGCCTCAAGGTCCCGACCCCCACCTTTGTTCAGTGTGTTCGCTTTTCCACACCGAGAAGAGGGCCCTTTGAGCCAGCCCTCGACCCCCCGCTGAGCCCGCTCCTTCAACACATTAATAGTGGCACTGGAACAAATTGTGAACCTTAGATGTCTTGAGACCCAGATTGCCTCAACACCACCACCACTGCCCCCACCCCACCTCACAAAAGAGAAAACAACGAAGAGAATGTTAAAATTGGCGGTCCATGGCCTCAAACCTTTTTTTGGTGTTATTCAGAGCGTCTGAAAAAACACTAGTGTGTGCATGTACTGTAAATGTGTATTTACACATGGTGTTTTCAAAATGGCTCTCTGATTTTTGACGGTTGACGATTTTGGCTCTCCTAGACGAGAGAGGAAGGCTGCTTTTATCCGCAGAGCAGATGGGAATATTTACTATTCTTCAGTACCTTGGCGAGACATTACCCACACATGTTGTTGCTTCCATTTTTCGAACTCATTCACTGGTTGAAAACATTATTTTTGATATCTGTGCTTGTATTAATCTCTACTGTTATCCCAATATGCATTTCCAATGCGTACATTTGCACACGGTGTACAAACGGAGTGCAGAGTGACTGGGATAAAACTAAAGTCTCGAGCCAGACAGCTGTTCATCTCTTGGTGTGATCTCTTTGATTGTGCCCGTTTCCCTCAAATGGGAAGACCATTTACTTGATATTTTATTGTAGCAGAGTGTATGTGTGTTGATGTGCATGTATCTGTGTTTAATCCTCCACATGCAGATACATGGACACAAAGCAAACGCATGTTGAAAGGTGTGACAGAAGTGGGGGTTGGTTGTTTTAAAAGCTCCTTGACCATTCCAGTTGAAAACAAATAAAATTACTTTTCTTACAAAACAGAAACTCAAATCAACAACTACTGGCTGTAGTCTCACAGTGAGTCACAGGCTGCATGGGCATCACGCTGGTCACATCAACACGTCCGTGCTCACTCTGCCTCTGTCAACATATCCCAATAAAATCCTGCGACCTCTCCATCACAGTCAGGAGCCTTGAGTGTGTGAAGATGGAAGCACTCCCAAAGGTGCCCAACACACGCATGTGTGCGCACTTCACACACACACACACAGAGACGAAGGGGTCAAATAAAAAATGCTAACCGTTTGTTGGAGGACAAACGGCACCAAAGGGGGTCAGTCTTCAGTTAATGATCTTTCACAACATTAGGAGAAACAAACCTTGGGGCTGAGCTACTTCAAAGCCTAACTGACGTCACATACAGTAGCCACGCAGCACAGTCTGCACTCTCTGAATAGCATCTCTGGAGACTGCATGTGTCTGGGTTTCAGAAAGGCTCTTAGACATCGTGGTTTGAGAAGCCATAGTATTGTCTCCACCTCAATAACAAGCATCTCTAGGGGAGATTGTGGGGAGAAAAGATGCTTCTGAACCCAAAGAGGGAGCATTTATCCTACATGGGCAGGAGGATTTTCTAACTCCATTGATATACATTACCTTCCTCATTGAGGAGTTCATATCTACAGTATTATAACATTATTAATCTACACTTGGGTTCATAACACTCATACTGTAACACGAGAGCAGATGCAATTCATTTCATAATGCTTCTGTACATGATGAAACCATTTCCCCAAAGTATCTAAAGTATTTTTAGGGAACATTTTGGGTGTTCACTTTTGCTGGATTGTTGATCTGAAGTCTTTTCGGTGGGAGTAGAATGCAAACTTGTAACGAACTGACTCCAACTCAGCATTACACATGCATTCTAGGCCTACATAAAACCAAGTAAAAGCCATAGAAATGCCAGTAAGACTTTTATAAGGAATGTGTTGTCCAAAAATACTTATTTTACGGGCCTGTAATTAATTCAGAAAGGTCATTAACGATGCCAATTAAGCAGACAGGAAAAGCAAAATGCCAACTTATTTTCCTGCACCACAGATATTAAACTGTAAACATCAGTGCTGTAGGGTGACTGTAGTATACGATCTGTATTTTCCGTGTTTCAGTGATGAGTCATATGAATTATTACAGGCTGTTCAGACATTTATTATTAAACGACTGAAGCAACTTTTGTCTTGACCTTAGAGCTGTAACGTCTGAAAGATGTTGTCTTGACCTTAGAGCTGTAACGTCTGAAAGATCAAGAGCTGTAACGTCTGAAAGATGTTTTCTTTACCTTAGAGCTGTAACGTCTGAAAGATGTTGTCTTGACCTTAGAGCTGTAACGTCTGAAAGATGTTGTCTTGACCTTAGAGCTGTAACGTCTGAAAGATGTTGTCTTGACCTTAGAGCTGTAACGTCTGAAAGATGTTGTCTTGACGCCCCCTTACCCAACCACTTCTTACAATGGCATATCTCTGGTGAGCGACGATATTATGCCAGTTCGGAGTTGGCACATGCCAGGGGGAAATTGATTGCACCTGGGCATGAAGGACATGGCAGAGGAGTGGAAGAGAAAGAGAGGGGGGGGGTGGTGTCGTCTTATCCCCAGCCAATTTCTGCTGCCACATTTTCCAGCTCCCTTGTCCACATGATAGAGGTCTCTCTTTTCTAGGACAGTCTCTGCCCACAGAGAATAGCTGTTGCTCTACTACCTGTTATATGTGTCATATGATAACTCACTCTTGCACTGGAGCTTTGAGTCAAACTCTGTGAGCCAATATTTACCTCTATTGAAAACTAGAGTAGTGATCTTGACCATTTCCTTCCATTCAATGATGTGTATGATGTTGAAGTAGAACATCCATTCAGACAAAAGTGGTCACATTTTCTGTTGCCTGCTGTTATAAGATCCGTAGCTACCTATTGCTCAATTAGTCCATCAGGCAAATTTAGAAAAGCACACGTGATTGGCATAAGTAGTTATTGATGGCTTAATATAATAAACCATCATTTGCTGAACGATCAATACCCAGTAATGAGATGTGAGTTCAACTACACTTAATCTTATCTCTAACATTTGAAGTTGCACGTTAACCAAGAATTTGTCATTTAACGATCAGTTCTAGTTCATTGAAAGTGAACACACACACACACACTCTGCACTCTTTCACGAACACACACAGTCTGTTACTTGAGTACAATTATGGGGGATGAACAAAGTCCTCAGAGACACACCAGGCAGGTTTTGTGGACCTGGGAGCAATCTGAATACATTACCTCTGGCTTGGTGTGTCAACACTATTCTACAGTGCCAAGGCCTAGAATAGAACTAAGGATTTAGAAAAAAACAATACTGAGAAAAGGTGTTGAGGCTGCGTTTAGCTGCAACAAGTATCTGCGTTTCTCACAGGAACTTTAGCGGATATATGAAACATAAGGTGAAAGTTCAGGATTGATTTGCTTTTGGGCATTTTTTGAGGTATTTAGACATTGAATGTGAGTCTTGCTTGTCTACAAAGTAAATGTGTAATAATCAAATAAATGATGTTTCCCAATGCAATTATCATTAGAGCACATAGTCAAAACAACCAGTCAGTCTTGTATCTGCTTTGAGAACTTGAAGAGGCCCTTTTTGGGCGCCCCTGGTTAAAGCGGCTGTGAGTGGGCTTACACGATACAAATTAACCTCTCATTTCATGCTAATCATGCCATTAGCACCCAGCGACACTTGTGAACAGTTGTAAGTAGCCTTGCACAGGCCTTGGCTTGTGTGAGTTGGAATGGCTCATGCTCTTATCTCCTCCTGTTTCTGTAGTGTGAGGCAGCTTGATGTACAAGTACACCACCTGGACAGGATGCTCGTCTATCGCACGGCTTTACCCCAAATCTCCTTTAACCCAATGAGTCCCACCATAACGCCGGTGCCTTTTGGACTATCCCCTTTTAAACATTGTGTGTCTGAGTTACAGACTTCTGGGTTGTACCGTTGGATTCCCAGGACACAGTGTCTATAATACTGTAATAACCCCACATAGTTGCTGTCACAAACTCCAAACTCCAAAGTTGTCACAGATTAGTTAATTTCCCAGTCAGCAAACAATTTCTGAATTTACAGCATTTGTGTATATATACATTTTTATCAGGTTTTTGCTTTGGCGGACCTTATTGTTTTATTTATTTGTCAATAAAACTCACGAATGCAACTAATTGTCAAACTTTTGCTGGAATCTCAGGACTGATAGAGTGAATGTTGAGTGCCCAGCAGAAAAAGCATTAGGTCCCATTTTTTGTCTATGGTATGACTCAGCCAGGGATTGAACTCCCAACCTTGTAATCTCAGGGCATATACTCTAACCACAAGGCCACTGAGTTGGAACAGGTGTGGAGGAGCGAAACCCACCTGGATTTCCCCCTCTTCACATCTCTCCACTCCCCAGTGCCTATTGCAGTCAAAGGTTATAGGAACTGATGTTGCAGATTATGTAGTTAATGTATCTGTTCATTTCGATGGCTCTTTACACGTTTTCATTGTTATAAATGAAAGGCACAAAAAGGGTGGTGGATCCACATATATTTTATAAGTGTACATACACTAAGTATTTTCAGAAGTGTACATACACTAAGTTGACTGTTCCTTAAAACAGCTTGGAAAATTCCAGAAAATTATGTCATGGCTTTGGAAGCTTCTGATAGGCTAGTTGACATCATTTGAGTCAGTTGGAGGTGTACCTGTGGTATTATTTCAAGGCCTACCTTCAAACTCAGTGCCTCTTTGCTTGACATCATGGGAAAATCAAAAGAAATTAGCCAAGACTTCAGAAAAGAATTGTAGACCTCCAAGTCTGGTTCATCCTTGGGAGCAATTTCCAAATGCCTGAAGGTACCACGTTCATCTGTACAAACAATAGTACGCAAGTATGAACACCATGGGACCACTCAGCCATCATACCGCTCAGGAAGGAGAAGTGTTCTGTCTCCTAGAGATTAACTTACTTTGGTGTGGAAAGTGCAAATCAATCCCAGAACAACAGCAAAGGACCTTGTGAAGATGCTGGAGGAAACGGGTACAAAAGTATCTATATCCACAGTGAAACAAGTCCTATATCGACATAACCTGAAAGGCCGCTCAGCAAGGAAGAAGCCACTGCTCCAAAACTGCCATTAAAAAAAGCCAGACTACGGTTTGCAACTGCACATGGGGACAAAGATCATACTTTTTGGAGAAATGTCCTCTGGTCTGATGATAAAAAATAGAACTGTTTGGCCATAATGACCATTGTTATGTTTGGAGGAAAAGGGGGAAGGCTTGCAAGCCGAAGAACACCATCCCAACCGTGAAGCACGGGGGTGGCAGCATCATGTTGTGGGGGTGCTTTGCTGCAGGATGGACTGGTGCACTTCACAAAGTAGATGGCATTATGAGGGAGGAAAATTCTGAGGATATATTGAAGAAACATCAAGACATCAGTCAGGAAGTTAAAGCTTGGTCGCAAATGGGTCTTTCAAATGGAAATTGACCCCAAGCATACTTCCAAAGTTGTGGCAAAATGGATTAAGGACAACAATGTCAAGGTATTGGAGTGGCCATCACAAAGCCCTGACCTCAATCCCATAGAAAATTTGTGGGCAGAACTGAAAAAGCTTGTGCGAGCAAGGAGGCCTGCAAACATGACTCCGTTACATCAGCTCTGTCAGGAGGAATGGGCCAAAATTCACCCAACATATTGTGGGAGGCTTGTGGAAGGCTACCCAAAACGTTTGACCCAAGTTAAACAATATAAAGGCAATGCTACCAAATATCATTTTCTCTACTATTATTCTGACATTTCACTTTCTTAAAATAAAGTGGTGATCCTAACTGACCTAATGACGGGGAATTTTTACTAGGAATAAATGTCAGGAATTGTGAAACTGAGTTTAAATGTATTTGGCTAAGGTGTATGTAAACTTCCGACTTCAACTGTAATGTAATTATGTTTGTATAAATGATGTGCATAATTTACTGTGAAATAGTAATGTATCATCCATCCAAAGACTTATTAGGCTGTATTCAAATCTCCACTCTGGGCTTCAGAAAATGAATAGTGAAGATGGAACTGTGGAGCTCTGTAGCTCTCTATTAGTAGTCTTCTCCATTATCAGACAAAATAAACCATTCTTGCACTAGGAAGTTCTGTAGAGTATCATATAAAATATCGTCATGAATTTCCAGCAATTTAAAAAATATATATAATTATTTTATTTTTCCCCCCACTTTTTTCTGAGAATATTTCTGTGAGTTATCCATAATGGGAGAAGTTTTGTTGAGTTTCAATGAGTGAAGGAAATGTAGTGGTAGCTCTACAGCTTTGGGCATTCTCTCTTTTCTCTGGTGGGCTGTTGTGGCGCAGCCAACCCTAATCTCCTGGGCCTAAACCTGACGCTTCTCGGTGTTTACTCTGGTTCAAGCGAACACTCCCCGAGAGACATTTTAAATATACAGTGCCGAAGGAAAGTATTCAGACCCCTTCACCTTTTCCACATTTTGTTAAGTTACAGCCTTATTCTAAAATGGATGAAAAATAATAATAATAATCCTCAGCAATCTACACTCTACCTTATTTCGACAAAGCAAAAGTTTTTTGGCTAATATATAAAAAATAAATAAAAGTAAGAAATACCTTATTTACATAAGTATTCAGACCCTTTGCTATGAGACTTGAAATTGAGCTCAGGTGGGTCCTGTTTCCATTGATCATCCTTAAGATGTTTCTGCAACTTGATTGGAGTCCACCTGTGGTAAATTCAATTGATTTGAATATGATTTGGAAAGGCATACACCTGTCTATATAAGTTGACAGTGCATGTCAGAGCAAAAACCAAGCCTTGATGTCAAAGGAATTGTCCGTAGAGCTCCTAGACAGGATTGTGTAAAGGCACAGATCTGGGGTAGGGTACCAAACATTTCTGCAGCATTGAAGGTCCCCAAGAACACAGTGATCTCCATCATTCTTCAATGGAACAAGTTTGGAACCAGCAAGACACCTCCCTGACTGCTCGCTCTGCCCAACTGAGCAGTCGGTGAGGTGACCAAGAACCCAATGGTCACTCTGACAGAGCTCTAGAGTTCCTCTGTGGAGATGGGAGAACCTTCCAGAAGGACAACCATCTCTGCAGCACTCCACCAATCAGGCCTTTGTGGTAGAGTGGCCAGAAGGAAGCCACTCCTCAAGTGACAGCCCACTTGAAGTTTGCCAAAAGCACCTAAATACTCTCAGACCATGAGAAACACGATTCTCTGGTCTGATGAAACCAAGATTGAACTCTTTGGCTTGAATGCCAAGCGTTATGTCTGGAGGAAACCTGGCACCATCCCTACGGTGAAGCATGGTGGTTGCAGCATCATGCTGTGGGGATGGTTTTCAGCGGCAGGGACTGGGAGAAGATGAACGGAGCAAAGTACAGAAAGAACCTTGATGAAAACCTTCTCCAGAGCTCTCAGGACCTCAGACTATGGTGAAGGTTCACCTTTCAACAGGACAACGACCTGAATGGGTGAAACTCCCCAAATGCAGGTGTGCCAAGCTTGTAGCGTCATACCCAAGAAGACTCGATGCTGCAATCGCTGCTAAAGGTGCTTCAACAAAGTACTGAGTAAAGGGTCTGAATATTTAAGTAAATGTACAATTTCAGTTTATTTGTTTAAATTTGCAAACCTTTCTATAGGGTTTTGTGTGTGGATTGATGAGGGGAAGGGGTCTGAATGTTTTCAGAGGGCAATGTAGGTGACATTTTGCTCCACTGGTGTTATCAATGGAGACAGTCTGTTTTAGGGACACAGGCCTACATCACAAAGCTCTGTGCTCATAGTCCTCCAAAAACGTGTGGTTTTTTTTAACAATATTGTCATACTTGTCATGTCTTACCAGGTCAAGGTATCTAACGTACATTGATTCTACTTCCTGGTTGGAGGATACAGAGCCGTATATTGCCTGGGCTTAGGCAGTGGAGTGTATTTGCGCTGGTCCATTAATGTATACCTTCACAACAGTGACGACAACAGCAAGCTCTCCTTTGTAACAGAGCTAATTAAATAGGGATATTGTTATGTTCCAATGCCAGCCACCGTTCTCTGCCTCAGTTGCTTTTTGTTTGGTGGCCAGGATGTTGCCAACAGGAAACAAGCAAGAGACTTCTTGAAAGGATCTCATTTCAATGCTTCTAAAGACCCCGGAACAATTACTGTTGTATTTCTGTTATTGAAACATGGTAGCGGACTCGCCAGCAAACACCAGCTGAACATGTCCCATTTTGCGGAGGAATGCGGTGTAGTGTCAATTTAATAGAACAATTGGCTTGGAAATGCAGTCTTGAGGAGGATTTATTTTCCAGCGTGGTTCGGTCGTAAGAATTCATCCCTTTTCTAATCAATTATTGTGTTTTGTTCCAAGAATAGACCTGCTTTGAGAAAAGCCCACTTTTTAATAGACATTCGACTATAATAAGTGCGCGTGTGCTTATGTGCGTGCCTCTGTGTGTGACACATACTGTATGTCGGTGTGACCAACCACTTCCTGTGTCAGCGACGTCGTGCCATGCTAGAGCTGTGGAGAGGAGAAGCTGCTGACGGGCCTTCGCCAGGCAGGCAGGGTGGAAATAAGGAAGGGGTAGTGAAAGAAAAGACCCGCTCTCCTTTTGTATTGTTAGCTGGTGTAGAAACGGATGTCACATAGCATACTAGAGATCACTGGGTGCATGACTTACAAAAGTCCAGGCCTTTAGTATTTCCATATTTTATGAATATATTTTAGGTCACTGTTCAACACTGATTAATTGCAGTCTACTGTGCAATCTTTAAATGTCAGTCGACTTGTAAATACAAGAAGTAATTCCTAAAAGTCCAGGTGACCTCTGGAAAGAACCGTTTCTGACTATTCACTCCACCACAAACATGCTTACCATTGCTCAGCGGAAACCAACAACTGTGTCAAACCACCTGCGTGAAGTGAGATTGATTCTGGTATTTGGCTGGTGCCAGATAGTGTACGTTAGGGTTAAGGGATGTGGCACGCTCAGTTGTCAGCTCAAGAGACAAGACCTTGTCACCACCTGCCCTCTACCCCCACCCCAAAAACAATCCCAAAGACCCAGGCCCTTGTTCTGTACTGTCACGCACACTGAAGATAAGTAAACGCCGGAGCCGATACCCAAACAGGCTCTCAGGGAGTGGTGAGTGTCCGGACGACCCCCGCGACCCCTTTATTTAGATCCAATTGACATGTTCGAAATGGATGCCTGCCTTGCATTGTCCACTTGTGGCTATTCTCCCTGTGACGAAGATCATTTCTAGTAACAGAATAAAGCCTGGTCCATTAGGGCATGGCTGATGAATGACTGACCACTCTGGCCAATCCCTGACCCAGTTTGACTTTAAGAAGAGCTCGAAACTCTGGCCCCTAAGAGAGTGGAGGATTCCAGTTGGTCAAGCTTTTACTGTATCTGTTTGCTCAGGGGCTGGTATCAGGCACACACAGGATGCTTTCAGCTCTTATCTCTGGCTTTTAGGCTGACTGTTGAATGCTAGGGTTCACCTCTGACCCCCAGACCTCCCCTCCATAAATTCCTTCCCCCTCCAACTCCAGCAATGGAATTTTTTTGGCGTGTTGTCTTGTCCATGACCCAATAACATTTGAACAATTTAGGATATAGACACTTCCTTCAGTAGCTGTAGGTGGTAATGGCTGTTCTGTTTTATTTGTATTCAAATGTTATTTTTATTTTTTATTTGATAAATAATCAGTACTCATCTAAACATTCACTTCTGATATATTTGCATGTTATTTCACTATTAAACAAATATAGATAATGACATCAAGATCAAAATGGCATGAATGTATTTAAATGTGTGTTTTACCCTGTGTGGTGGAGGTCTCTTTAGGTCAGAGGAATGAAAAGGGGAGTAAAAAGGGGCTTTATACGTCCGTCCGCTCACTCCTTCGTCAGCGTTTGTACTTACTTAGCCCCCTCTGTGGGTGAGCTCTTCTCCCACCCTTCTCTTCCTCTCTCTCCCGCCCTCCCCCCTCCGACCCTGACTCATTTTAACCCGTTGGTTTCCTGAAGGGGATAGGGGCGGCTAAGTTTCAGCCCAGAGGGCACTACTGCCTTCGACATGACCACCACAGCGTTCAGTTTACCTAAGCCTCAACCCTGACCTGAACGCATAGAATGGGCATATTGTCCACATAGAATGGACAATACCGACGGGGAGTGTAATCCATTGATAAGCTGAATGGGCCTCTCTCAGCTTAGTTTATAATTACTGCGTCTGAGGATCTTAAATTGAAATAAGCCAGCTCTTCTATTATAATTGTTTTCATGCAGATTATAGCATGTCAGAAGGATAGGTATGCAATTATACATTTTCATAACAAATTAAAAGTGAAATTAATTTATTTGGTCCTTGTTGTTTTATGAGATCTCTTGTTAAAACCACTGGCTCATCTCTGCGGTTTGGATGTTATGATCTCAGTTTATTCTTCCTGTTTAAACTTTCACCCTGAATGTATGCAAGTTGTTCTTTTCCTGTACTATGATGTATTACCGTCATGTGTGGCCAATGGCAGCTTCATTACTCCCCCAACACGCAGTCAGTTGCCTGTTATATACATCCTTAACAGTGCAACCGCTATCCATCAGTTAAGACCGATAGAGCCACACGTCTGGTGGTAAGCCCACTTGAACTTTAATTGTTGTCTTTCTCCACGAACACAATTCTCTCATGCGCTGAGCGAAATTGATATCAACGTTTTGAGCTACTCTTGCGTTGAAGACAATAACAGAGAGGGGAGAGAGCGCAAACGGCACTTGACTGCTCTTGACAATACTGCCGGCCGAAATGCACATTGATTAATTAATTAGAATCCCTTATTAGCAAATTGACTGTCTCAGGTGATTATCAAATTTGGCTTCTTTATTAGCATCAGCTGCTCCCTCCTACTGTGTTATCTAGTCAGGCACATTGCCCAGGACGACTCAGACATTATAGCAGGCATCAAGCTTGTTCATAGAGAATAGTATAGATCCCACTGTCAGAGTATAGTCCAATCATCCCTATTCCCTACAGATATGCACAGTAATGATTGGCTCACATGACATTCCATGAGAGCCAGGTGTTGCCTCTAATGAGCATTCCTGGAATGAATTTCAAGTGGTACATTTTTATCTAGGTGTATTCTGCACGTGTGAGGTGTTTTTTTTAAGTGTGTTTGCACTTTTAAACATTAAGTCAGACTTCTCACATTGCTTTTGTGCATTGTTCATAACTGACCAGTGGGTTGTTTATTGATTTACAGAGTCACGGCATCACACCACTCCACACACTCACTCACAAATGGTCCTATTCACCCTGCTTGTGCCAGGAAAAGGACCAGGGCGCTCACACGCACTCGCACGCTCACACACACACACTGACTGGATAACAGTGGAAATGGTTGACCCCACAGGAGCAGATGGATATCTAGGTGCTGGGCCCACTCAATGAAAGGCCACTGTGTGAGCCCGGGCCTGGCCATGGGACTTGGCTGTGTAGGGCCATTGTGGCCAGTGGCTTTGTCCAGATGGTTCACATACCTTTAGTCATGCTTTGGGTGAAGAATGCACTCCCTCTGGAGGGCTCGCCGCCTAGAAACAAGGCCAACATAAACATCCTTTCTTCCGTGCCCCCCAAAATAATCCAATCGAGGTCCTATGCACCAAAAGAAAGAAGAGGGGGGGTTGGGGTGAGAGAGAAACCCTAACACAAAAGAAAACCCATCTTGGAACATTTTGGCATGACGTGATGCTCCAGAGGGTTAATAAGTGCCTTCTCACAGGAAAACCCCTTCATCATAATGTGTTCTCCAGACATGTCAACAACAAAAAAATCCCAGGCAAACTAATCAGCTCAATAAAATGGGTTCTTGCCTTTTAAAACAGTAATAATACCATTGGCCAATAAATGTGTATTAGCAAAACTACAAACAACAACAAGGCTTTGTTGGAAGCGACCATTATTTGCAGCTGTCTTGTAATGTGTGGTCTCTATCAATGAGCTTGTTCCATTACATCAGTCTTTATTTTCATAAATGAATTATTTGTAACAAAAGTTATTTATAAATGCAATATTTCGGCAGGAGAAATGGCACATGAGCGGACATTCAACTGTTCCCAGAAGATAACTGTTTGTTTCATTTTTATTTTCTCTGAGGAATTGCCACTTGGAAGCAGACAGGAAAATACAGTGTTCTTGTATTCTAACCTTAACATTGTTGGGCATTTCTGTAAATATGAACCTTTCCAGCGCTGTGTCTTTGTAAAAAAAGCATGTTTTTGTAAAATCATGTATTTTTTTTTCTCCCTGAGGTTTGTGACTTGTCCCAGATGGGGGGAAAAGTCAAAATGAGAGATGGAACAAAACATTTTTAGACAACCAAGTGGTAGAACATCTCGTACTTGGCTTCCAAAATGGACAACGTGTAAAAAAAAAAAAAACTACTTCTAAATCATTGTCAAGCTCTCAGCAGCACTGGCATTGCTTCCCTCAGTTGTGCTTTTGGGAAAAATGCATTCATTTTTCATTTGGGCTTTAAGGTCTCCCAATGAGAATTGGTCTATGAAATGGAACAGTGTCCACGTCCATTGAGGCTGTACTGGTTTGTGTTCTGTATCAGTCACCAAACACTCTGGTCGTTATCAGTGAGAGGGAGCCTCAATTACAACTTCTCATTGAGGCTGGAGGAATGTGCCTGACACCCATTTTGACACCCATTTCTCTGCGCGACTCGGGTCCCCACAATGGAGCGAGAAACATATCCGGACTCCTCCTCATCCCCCAACCCCCTTCTTCTCACCGGGATCCGGCATCTGTCGGCACGTATCCGCCGCTCAATCGCTCTCTGTGCGCTGGTTCCCTAACAGCTCAGTATCGCTCTTTCATTAATCAAAGACACTTCCAGTGTCCCATTACAGAAACACAACTACTCGCCCTGTCTGAAGTAGACAGCTCGCCAATTCATCTTCTGAGGGGAAAAAGGCGGCCTGGTGCCTACCTGTTCAAGCGAAGCTGTTAAGACCGCAGGAAGACCCTTTGAAATTGTTTTCTCTAGGTCAGGCAAACAACAAAAAAAGGTAAATTGCTTGTCTCAGGTAACATTTCTTTCTCTCTCTCTCTCCAGCGGAGGAGGAGGGGAGGTTGGGAACATGTTTGTTAAGATGCTGATTTAAATGCAGCGGGGGTATATCAGTGCTAAAACACAGCCGCCACGTTAGCAGCCCACTAAAGCATCATGTGGCCTTGGTACCCTCCCCAGAGTCTGGCCAGCACTAAATACAACTGTTTAAATCTGATCAGCACCCCGAGGGGAGATACTGAGGCGGCTGGAGCCATTGTGCTATGAATATTGGAGAATTATGCAACACTTTGAAGAAATTGAGAATATCTTTTACTATGGAATATTGTAGATGAATAGAAATTGCCTTCGAGAATAACAGTAAAGGCAAAATAGTTCCTCACAGATATGTTACCCTCTTCAAATAGCCTTCTATCATTGTTTTTATTCTTCCCCGCCACCAATCTAGGAAAGGGAAAGCTGGTGGTGAAACCTCTGCAACTGGGGTTTGTGGCTTGGTGCTCATGGCTGGTAAACCAAGCAGATTTTAGTTTTGACAAGGGCAATTGTGGCCAGCAACGACCAAGCCGACGTTTAGTGGATGAAGCTGTGTACGAGGCGCCTCTCTGCCATCGCACGGGTCAATATCAATATGTAAAACCTTCTCCACTCTTGCAAATTGTGTAAAAGAGGAATGAGCGAGGGCTGTGTGAATGAAAATCGACAGTCTAGCCCACCTCGCTCTTCCCCCTGGCCCAACCCCTCCCACTGAACCTCTGTTTGATTGGCATAATTAGGTGAAGCGTGGCCTACAGTAAAGTGGCCAGGGCCCGCTGCTCCTGGGAGGCAAATGGAGACATATTGTGTGTGTGTGTGTGTGTGAGAGAGAGAGATTCAGACAAGCTGGCCCACTGTGCTATTAATGACCTATTCTGTAACGTGGCATCTGTTGAAAGACGTGACACAGAGCAGCGGGAATGGAGTGGCCGCTCAAGCGGGCACCACCACAGCCAGCCGCCGCCCAAGGACCCCAGGTGCATTCTCCCGTCATGCTTATTGGATTCATTGTACATATGATTGATTCAAGATCGGGCTCTGTTCTTTCTTTCACGACGACACACAAAATAAAAAATGCCCCAGCTGGCAGATATTTAACCAACCCCAAGGACATTTGGAGACTCCAACTCTGTTCGAGTGGATAGGAAAATATACTGCCCTTGTGTCGCTTCTGTCACTTCCTCAGGAGAAAACTGTTGTTTTCTTCATTCATATAAGGAACTGTGGGACAGATTTTTGGTTAAATGAATCAGCATTGAGGGAGTTGTTAATGTTCCTAAATTAGGATTTATAAGAACTTTTCTTCAATGAAAGTTATAATGGACTTTTCAGGTGCCATCAGAACATCTCCTTGTCATACAGAGTAGTCTTGCTCTGAATCTGCTTTTATCTAAAAGCACAGAAATACTCCCACACTTTCTCCATTTACCTGGCCGTGTCTTCCCATTGCCTTTTAATACTTCAGCCCCCCACTCATCAGGCCCTATGGCAGTTTGTGTTGTTACCAGGCAGCCAGTGGTGCACCCAGCCCTGTGTGCTCCAACCTGCTCTGCTACAGCTCTGTCCAGGCCTGCTGTGCCTGTGCCTGGCTCTCTCTATCAGAGCACAACCGACTGACACGTCTGTCTGGAGGGCAGCCTCACTGATAGTTATTAGTTTGGTAAAGGCGTCCGTTTTGATCCCCCCCCCCCCCTCCCACCGCTGCCTCCACGCCCGGCCAAAAGGCACAGTGGCGAGTGACTCACAGCAGCCGTATCGATTTCTCCTCACGCTTCTCCCTCTTGCCCTTTGCCTCCTCCAACAGAACCCCCCCCACACACACACACACACACACCTCACCCCTCCCCTCTACCATGCTGCTTAGACTGGGGATGAGTTTACCCCCCCTAGACCCCCCACACACAGTCCTCAAAGTCGTTTCTTAGAAACACAGGGTCAGGGAAAGTCTGCTCCCTGACTAGGGAATGACCCTGGCCTGTCATACAGAGGCATTTCAGAATTCCGCCCCTCCGGCCAAAAAGCTGTCAGCAGTTTTCCCAGATATTTTTTTCCTTCTCTCTCTCCCAAAGAGCTACTTAGTCCCTGCCACCCAGAGTGAAATGGCCAAAATGGTTCTGCTCATATTATAACTAATGCAGTTTAACAGACACCATGCGCCGCCACATTATCCAGCCAAACAGAGCTAAAGCAGCCCCTTTGTGCCACACAGAATGTCACCAGACACGGCGTCATTAACTTATATTTCAATGGCCCCCTCACATATGAATGTAGGTCAGTATGGAATAGCATATATTCAATCTGGCTGACACTCCTGGCATTGCCCTGCTCTGACTGGCTGGCTGACTGTCGCAGGTCTTTTCGCTGACTGTTTTTCTCCGTCTGTCGACTCGTGTCATAAAGGGCTTCCAGTAGTGGGTGATTGGTGGTGAGTGGTGACTCTGCACGTAGCGGTCACTGGATTTCATTCCACCCCACGCCCTCCTCCCTGCCCAGGCTATAGGGACTTGTTTACTGCAGCCTCTGTGTGCTCTGGCTGGGGCTATTTGGGACCTCGCGGGCGCTCTTGGAAAGCGGACGTGCGGGGAATGACAGTGCAGATACCTAGCATTTTGCCACGGCTGTGCCACACTGCCACCTGAACCTCCCTGAGCGACCACGAGGCACAGCAACGAGAGGGCATAATATTTACCACACACACTGTTACCGAGGTCAGCTGCGTCACAAACAATCTGCCCTGGACATCTCAAATATCAAAATATGACCTACTAAATTGATCTTTGTAAAAGCTGTTTTCCAAGAACGGCCTCTTAAGATACATTCAGCTTTTTTTGTCGCAAATAATGGCTGCATTTGTGGTACTAAGTTCGGCCATGCCCCGCTATATGCTTTCTTAAAATGCGCTCAACTCTGGGCTACACAGAGGTCTACAGTAAATCAATCCAGAAGGGATTGCATAATATTTTGAGAGTTACAGCCAAAAGTTAGAAATAATGGCCTCCTTGTCATACTGGTCTGCGCGAGTCTCTCTGGCCTCTCGCTCCGGTGACCCAGAAAACACGATAGACAAACAAAACCTGTTTACAGTGAGTGTCATACACTGGTTCTGACACTGATATGAACTGATCTATCTGGATGGAATGTAGCAAACCATAAACAGCATCTGTGGAATAGCGTAGCCTGAACAACAACATTGCTCGTGATTGCTCCATAGGTCTGTCCCAAAAGTTTGTCTCACCGTTTAGCGAGCTTGTTTTTTGGAGCACTCTGCTGCGTTGTACAGGTTGTTGTTGTTGAATGTCATCTTTATGGATGTAACAGGTGCTGGCGCTCGTTATGACTGAGCTAGAAAGACGAGAGGGAGAGCGGGAGGGAAGATAAAACATCTCTCTCTTTCCCTTAAGCATCGTAGATGCAAACTGCAACACTCAAGAGGGTACAAGTATTTGATGTCATCTGAACCGGGAATAAATTATACACATCAGCAGCACAGAGGGAACGTTGCCTCAGCCTGGCTCCTCTTGTCTTCCCCTTTTTCAAACACACAACCTAAAGTTAGACATCCTTGAGGTTTCTACCACTTGATGGAAGGTGATGCCCATGAATAATGCATGGCAGAGGGAAGACTCTGGGTCTTTTTATAGCTCGGGCCCCGCTCCCGCCGCACTGCACTAGCTCTAGCACGCCACTAACCTCTCAGATCTGAAGGATCAAGAAATGGGAACAGAAGAAAACAAGAACATAACAAACTGCGACATAGAAAATGACGATGTCTATTTTCAGACGGCGGGTGGCGAGGAAGATTCTGGTTGCTTTTGAGACTAAACAGAAAGGGGGGTATAGCTGTCATTGCTATTTTACAGTATTTAGCCCATAAATCGGGTGGGCTTGCAGATATAGATGTCTGTGATCTCTCGCATATGCCGTTTTCTTCATTCCATCTGGTTGTGTTGAACCACTGCGTTGAGGCCTTGATTAAATGACAAGGCTATTATCCTCGTGTCAGGGAATGTCAAATCATGGCATTAATTTGTGAACACAGGTCTCTGTTTCACGCATGTACTCATAATGGCAACTGCAACTATTTGAATGTGTTGCAGTTTTTTTCTTTCAAAAATCCTCACATTTCAATTATGATTAAATCGAATCAAGCCTGGTTGTTGTTGTTGTGTTGCTACCATACAGTGTTGTCGTGTATTGCTGCCTTGCTATGTAGGTCTCTCTTTATGTAGTGTTGTCTTTCTTGTTGTGATGTGTTTTTTTGTCCTATATTTATATTGTATTTATTTCTTTTTTTTTTTCTTTTTTTTATCCAAGGCCCCTGACCCCCACAGGAGACCTTGTGCCTTTTGGGTAGGCAGTCATTGTAAATAAGATTTTTTTTCTTAACTGACTTGCCTAGTTAAATAAAGGTGAAATAAAATACAAAAATAAATCGAATATAGGGTGTTCACTCACTGCTCTAGAATGTGGTAAAATAAGGTTAAATTCAAGAGGGTGCCCTATGTTATTATGAATCACATATAATTAATCATCAGATTGTTCTCTACAATATTACAACCTTTAATATGCTTGTACTTAACAGTGTTGATTAAATAAGAACGTTAGTTTGTTGTGACCATTTGCTAGGGGGGGGCATCTCCATTTTCTGCATTGGGAGGTGGTAACATTTGTTTTCACTCTTTTGACCAATCAAAATCAACTTGATACCCTTGTCACTTTCGTCACCAGATAGATGGCTTTCTATTGCTCTAACCCTGGTCAATCAACGTTGAGATGGACCGTTTCTATGGCACCGTGAAGGGAACTAATCACACCATGAAAATTAGAACTAATTTTCTTTGGGGAGGATATACAGTTGAAGTCAGAAGTTTACATACACTTAGGTTGGAGTCATTAAAACTCGTTTTTCAACCACTCCACAAATTTCTTGTTAACAAACTATAGTTTTGGCAAGTCGGTTAGGACATCTACTTTGTGCTTGACACAAGTAATTTTCCAACCATTGTTTACAGACCGATTATTTCACTTATAATTCACTGTATCACAAGTCCAGTGGATCAGAAGTTTACATAAACTAAGTTGACTGTGCCTTAAAACAGCTTGGAAAATTCCAGAAAATGATGTCATGGCTTTAGAAGCTTCTGATAGACTAATTGACATCGTTTGATGTGACAATTGGAGGTGTACCTGTGGATGTATTTCAAGGCCTACCTTCAAACTCGGTGCCTCTTTGCTTGACATCATGGGAAAATCAAAAGAAATCAGCTAAGACTTCAGAAAACAAATTGTAGACCTCCACAAGTCTGGTTCATCCTTGGGAGCAGTTTCCAAATGTCAGGAGGTACCACGTTCATCTGTACAAACAATAGTACACAAGTATGAACACCATAGTAGACGCAGACGTCATACCGCTCAGGAAGGAGATGAGTTCTGTCTCCTAGAGGTTAACGTACTTTGTTGCAAAAAGTGCAAATCAATCCCAGAACAACTCTGTGGTCCAACTCAACCAAAAACATCTCAATTGTGTTAAGGTTGGGTGATGTAGCACTCCATCACTCTCCTTCTTGGTCAAATAGCCCTTACACAGCCTGGAGGTGTGTTGGGCCATTGTCCTATTTAAAAACTAATGATGGTCCCGCTAAGTGCAAACCAGATGGGATGGCTTATCGGTGCGGAATGCTGTGGTAGCCATGCTGGTTACGTGTGCCTTTTTAATTCTAAACAAATCACAGACGGCGTCACCAGCAAAGCATCCCCACATCATCACACCACCTCCTCCATGCTTCACAGTGGGAACCACACATGCGGAGATCATCCGTTCACCTACTCTGCGTCTCACAAAGACACAGTGAATGGAACTAAAAATCTCCAATTTGGGCAGATGTCCACTGGTCTAATGTCCATTGCTTGTGTTTCTTGGCCCAAGCAAGTCTCTTTATTATTGGTGTCCGTTAGTGGTTTCTTTGCAGCAATTAGACCTTGAAGGCCTGATTCACACAGTCTCTTCTAACAGTTGATGTTGAGATGTGTCTGTTACTTGAACTCTGAAGGATTTATTTGGGCTGCAATTTCTGAGGCTAATAACTCTAACTTATCCTCTGCAGCAGAGGCAACTCTGGGTCTTCCTTTCCTGTGGTGGTCCTCATGAGAGCCAGTTTCCTCACAGCGCTTGATGGTTTTTGCGACTGCACTTGAAGAAACTTTAAAAGTTCTTAATGTTCCCGTATTGACTGACCTTCATGTCTTAAAGTAATAATGGACTGTCGTTTCTCTTTGCTTATTTAAGCTGTTCTTGCCATTTATATGGATTTGGTCTTTTTACAAATAGGGCCATATTCTGTATATCACCCCTACCTTGTCACAACACAACTGATTGGCTCAAACACATTAAGAAGGAAAGAAATTCCTTTAACAAGGCACACCTGTTATTGAAATGCATTCATGGGGACTACCTCATGAAACTGGTTGAGAGAATGCTAAGAGTGTGCATAGCTGTCATCAAGGCAAAGGGTGGCTACTTTGAAGAATCTCACATTTAAAATATATTTTGATTTGTTTAACCCTTTTTTGGTTACTACACGATTCCGTATGTGGTATTTCATAGTTTTGACGTCTTCACTATTATTCTATAATGTAGAAAATCGTACAAATAAAGAAAAACCCTTGAATGAGTATAGTAGGTGTCCAAACTTTTGACTGGTAATGTGTGTATATATACATATACACTGAACAAACATGTAAAGTGTTGTTCCATGAGCTGAAATAAAAGATCCCAGAAATGTCTCAAATTTGGTCTGCAAATTTGTTTACATCCCTGTTAGTTAGCATTTCCCTTTTGCCAAGACAATCCATCCACCTGACAGGTGTGGCATATCAAGAAGATGATTAAACAGTGTGATTATTACACAGGTGCACCTTGTGCTGGGGACAATAAAAGGCCACTAAAATGTGCAGTTTTGTCACACAACACAATGCCACAGTTGTCTCAAGTTTTGAGGGAGTGTGCAATTAGCATGCTGACTGCAGGAATATTAACCAGATCTGTTGCCTGAAAATGTGCTTTTCTTTTCTCTCGCATAATATACCGTAGTTTGAGAATTTGGCAGTACATCCAACCGGCCAAACCACGTCAGCCCAGGACCTCCACATCGTGCTTATTCACCTGTGGGATTGTCTGAGACCAGCCACCCAGACCGCTGATGAAACTGAGTGTTTCAACAACCAAAGAAATTCTGCACAAACTGTCAGAAACCGTTTCGGGAAGCTCCTCAGCTCGTCGTCCTCACCAGGGTCTTGACCTGACTGCAGTTTGCCATCGTAACCAACTTCAGTAGGAAAATTCTCACCTTCGATGGCCGCTGGGAATCCCAGTTTCAACTGTGTCGTACAGATTTTTTTATTTCACCTTTATTTAACCAGGTAGGCAAGTTGAGAACAAGTTCTCATTTACAATTGCGACCTGGCCAAGATAAAGCAAAGCAGTTCGACACATACAACGACACAGAGTTACACATGGAGTAAAACAAACATGCAGTCAATAATACAGTATAAACAAGTCTATATACAATGTGAGCAAATGAGATGAGAAGGGAGGTAAAGGCAAAAAAGGCCATGGTGGCAAAGTAAATACAATATAGCAAGTAAAACACTGGAATGGTAGTTTTGCAATGGAAGAATGTGCAAAGTAGAAATAAAAAGAATGGGGTGGCAGACAGCGTCTATGGCATTGTGTGGGCGAGCAGTTTGCTGATGTCAACGTTGTGAACGGAGTGCCCCACGGTGGCAGTGGGGTTATGATATCGGCAGGCATAAGATATGGATAATGAACACAATTGCAGTTTATTGATTGCGATTTGAATGCACAGAGATGCGTGAAGAGATCCTGAGGCCCATCGTCATCCGCCGCCATCACCTCATGTTTCAACAAGCCCCATTTCGCAAGGATCTGTACACAATTCCTGGAAGCTTAAAATGTCCAAATTCTTCCATGGCATGCATACTCATCAGCCATGTCACCCATTGAGTATGTTTGGTATGCTCTGGATCGACATGTACGACAGTGTGTTCCAGTACCCGCCAATATCCAACAACTTCGCACAGCCATTGAAAAGTGGGACAACATTCCACAGACCACAATTAACAGCCTGATCAACTCTTTGACAGATAAGTGTCGCACAGCGTGAGGCAAGTGGTGGTCACACCAGATACCGACTGGTTTTCTGAACCACACCCATGCCTTTTTTTGAAGGTATCTGTGACCAACAGATCCATATCTGTATTCCCTGTCATGTGAAATCCATTGGTTAGGGCCTAATGAATTTATTTTGATTGACTAATTTCCTTATATGAACTGTAAATCTTTGAAATTGTTGCATGTTACATTTATATTTTTGTTCATCGTATATTGGCTAAATTCTTTGTTTTGTATTCTGCAGATTTCTTTTTTTTTAATTCCCTGTTATCGCATGCAATCCTGCAGCCACTACCTAGCTTGTCAGTTGACATTTGACGTTCGTGCCGTTCTGCCCGCAGAGCAGTGACTGAGTTCTATTAAACAGCAACCAGTTTTTGACCATGGCCGTAATGACATTCTATTCACTAATCATGCTTAATTCTCTGAGTAAATGATCTAACTTTTGAACCATACATGGTAGAGGCATAGGGTTTGGACTATTGTTTTTCTGATGCAATTCTCTATTGAACGAAGTATTTATATAAACCTAATAGTATACCTCAGATGGTAAATTCTTGAGAGAAAAAGACTGGGGGGAACCCAGATTCTAAGTTTGGCGGAGATTCAGGCATAAAACCTGGGATTAGGCGGAAATGATGTCTCCAGGTATGGCTACTAGGAGTGGCGGTCCTATGTCGGGGCCCTGTACAGAGCCAATGTGTGGGGCTAACACTCCAGTTCTGCCTGTTGACTACACAGAAAAGAGGCTTCAGCCAGGGATAATGAAAGGAGCGCTGTGTCGCGTTCCCCTGGACGACATAATTGAGCATTGTTCAATGCCTGCAGTCTCTCTCTCCCCCACCACCAATACACCTCCACTGTCTGGGACTGCTGCTCGAGAACCACTCTCTTTCACGACGAGAGGCACCGAACAGCAGCGAGCCAGTCAACACAGTGATTATTTAACCAATCTCCCAGCAGAAGCCATGTTAGAGCCACGGGTTTGGGTCTGTAATGATGACATAGACCGTGATAATGATGGCAGAGTGTGAATGGGAATTGATTAGTGCGGGTGGTTCTGAGTCGACCACTAACGCTGATATTACAGGCAATAATTCAATTGATAACATTGGGCCATTATGGAAACGAATATCCTTTTGGCATTCAACAGACATCTCCCTTAATGCCGCGCTATTATGCTCCCCCTCCCCCCAACCGCCCACCCTCCCTTGTAAATTCATTTAATTTAATATATTTCCCTTTTTACCTCAAGAATATTGTCTTGCTGTATCTATCCCTGTACCCCCAGGCAAATTTGGGGGTGGTAATCTTTGGGTATTATAAATAACGCCTCTGTACCAGGGATGAAAGGCAGTGGCTCTCTCTCTTTTTCCTCCCTCCCTCTTCTCCCAGCCTGCCTGCTACTTGTCTATGCTTAGCACGTAGCTTGCAGTGAGTGTGGCTGGGAATTCATATGAACGTCTCGCTGCGGGGGGAAAGGGGGCTAGTCATTGACATGTGTAGGACGGCTCTGGGCTAATAAGAAATGGATGTGGCATTTGTTTTTATGAATGCCATTAAAATAGGGCCCGAGCTGTGATGGCGTTCGTTTTGTTTATTTTTCTGTATCCCTGTTTTCTCTTTTTTTTTAATTTTTTTATCCCTTTCTATTATCGTGCTCCAATCTCCCCCTCACGCTGTCTGATGGTCGTCATCTGCGTGGCTCGCCTGGTCCTAATGGGCTGGAAACGCCTGTGGAAAAAAGACCCTCGCCTCACCGCACGGCTCTGGAGATCGGGGAAAGAATACCAAAATAAAAACCTCTGGCAGAGCCAGAGGCATCTCGTAGCCACTTATGGCTGCATTAGGATCATCTACTGATGTGTCATCTAGCCATCACTTGCGTTATTACAGTTTTGTTCACAAGTGCTCCCCCTCCCGCATGTTGTTATATCAGCCTCTGGATGTAACAATGTCTGGTTTCTTTAATATCATAGATGGTTGTTTTTACCCTTGTGTATATGAGGCAAGGAACAGCTAATCTTAGCCACCACTAAAGGATAGCTCGGTGGAAGAACCCAAAAAAGTGCAAATGCCACTATGTCAATTAAGATTGATCATCATTATGCAAATGTTTTGGCAGAGCGGTGTCGACACCTGACTGAGATCTCTATTAAAAAGCAGCTAGTGAGGCAAATAGACGGACAGCTTGAGCTCCCCTTCTTCCTCCCTCTTTCTCTCCCTCCCTCTCTGTTCTCCCTGCCACATTGTTGGCCCCCTCTTTTGACAAATACCTTAATCTGACTGTGTGCGCACATGGGACGGATGGCGTGCGTGCTTCTTAGGGCCCCGAGTGAGAGACCCCCAGAGGAGGAGACTAATGGGACTGGCTCCCCCAGATAGGCCACTCAGCCTCTCCATTTCCAGGCACATTGAGGACAAACACTCACTCTACAATTTCTCATTTATTTTATGGTGACCCTGCCCCAATCTATACACGTGCCTCTTTCTCCTCCTTTTCCAATGCCGTCTCGTCTTTTCCTCTCCTGTTCTCTCCATTTGCCCCCTCGCCTGTATGCCAAGTATCATCTCAAGTTGTTTTAAGAATGCCGTCGAGAAGGGAGGCTAGGAAAGGATTGGAGAGATGAAAGGCGATAAAGGAGGAGGGCAATGTTCCTGGGTTTCGGCGGAGAGATGTTTTGAAGTAGCTGTAAAGGCGTAAGCGCAGCAGTCAAGTTTCTTTTTGTATTCGGTTCATTTCTTTTGATTGGACTCTTTGTTTTGATGAGCTGACGTGTGACGTTAATATTAACACACCGATGTGCAATAGTAGGAAAGCCTTTGTCGACTCCATCCAGGAATATAAAGATTTTAAGGACTTGCTATCTTTAATGCACTTCCAGAATGTTTCCATACTGAAGGCATAGATTATTATTAGATTATTCAACCGCTTAACCAAACCGATGACTAAACTGTTGTTGTGGCAGTTCAGTTGTGTATACTGTTGTTTTGGTGGTGTTACTGAAGCTTGTTTCAGTTTTTTTCTTTTAATGGCGTCATGTAGCAGAGACCCCTGCGTTGAGGGCCGTCCCCGGACAGGAGAACTCCCGGCTATGATGTAGAGCGTGGTCTACTGGAGAGTGAAAAGGTTCAGGTTTATACGAGGCACGCTGTAACAGCTCAATAACACAGGCCTGTAATCTACTCCCGTTTCAAACACTTCCCTGATTTACGAGCCCACGCACCACTCCAGCGCCCAAATGAGGTGTTCAGCGTATGTTTTGTTTACATACATTTTTTATTTATTGCCGCTGTCAAAACTGACTGCTGGACAAAGTCGCTTATTAACTGAGTAAATGGCTTGAGTTGGTTTTTTTTAATGTCAGCTTCCTTAATGACTACAGTCAGTCTGTTTCAAACGAGCCCCCTAACCCCCTCCCCCCCACACACACACATATACACTACCGCCCCCCCATGTCCTAAGAGAGGGGGGTTGATGTGTGCGTGTGCGTGCACATAGGGAGGGAGGGAGTCCTGAGGGGACTGGGAGCTGCCACAGTTCACACATGGAGAGGAAAGGGAGGGTGGCGGGAGGGCGAGGGGGTCTTTTGTACAGATACATCTGGTGGAGGGGTCAGAGCTCCTTTGGTCAGAAAGTAGAACTTGTAATAATTGCTTGGTCGTTTCGGCTTTCCGCCTCCGTCCACCGCCACCCACCCCCAAATAAACTGCTTTTTATCCAGGCTAATGGACCTGCCACCAGCACCGAGACAGGAGGCTGTTAGCACAAGTCCCAGGATGGGCTGCCAGGCTGCTGACTGCCGCTGTGCTAAATCACCAGCAAGGGTCACTCTGAGTTTCTGCCGCCTGTAAAATTAAGTAGCTGTAAAAAGAAATGCTTCCATAAAAAAACACAAAGTTAATGGTAATGTTAACATTGTGTGGCTCTCTGCCATTAACTTTTTGCAGCAGGAGGGTGTCGTTTCATTCAAAGTAATTTTGAATCTTAGCAGTGTTCACATTTGTCGTGCATGCTATTTTTGGGGCAGATAGCATTACATTGTGTACAGTTGAAGCTGGAGGTTTACTTACACTTAGGTTGGAGTCATTAAAACTCGTTTTTCAACCACTCCACAAATTTCTTGTTAACAAACTATAGTTTTGGCAAGTCGGTTAGCACATCTACTTTGTGCATGACACACGTAATTCTTCCAACAATTGTTTACAAACAGATTATATCACTTATAATTCACTATCACAATTCCAGTGGGTCAGAAGTGTACATACATTGTGCCTTTAAAATTCCAGAAAGTTATGTCATGGCTTTAGCTTCTAATCGACATAATTTAAGTCAATTGGATGTGTACCTGTGGATGTATTTTAAGGCCTACCTTCAAACTCAGTGCCTCTTTGCTTGACATCATGGGAAAATCAAAGGAAATCAGCAAAGACCTCATTAAAAAAATTGTAGACCTCCGCATGTCCTCTGGTCTGATGAAACAAAATGTCCTCTGGTCTGAACTGTTTGGCCATAATGACCATCGTCATGTTTGTAGGAAAAAGGGGGAGGCTTGCAAGCCGAAGAACACCATCCCAACCATGAAGCACAGGGGTGGCCGCATCATGTTGTGGGGGTGCTTTGCTGCAGGAGGGACTGGTGCACTTCACAAAATAGATGGCATCATGAGGGAGGAAAATTTATATATTGAAGCAACATCTCAAGACATCAGTTAAAGCTTGGTCGCAAATGGGTCTTCCAAATGGATAATGACCCCAAGCATCCTTCCAAAGTTGTGGCAAAACATGTCTTAAGGACAACAAGGTATGGGAATGGCCATCACAAAGCCCTGACCTCATCCTATAGAAAAAGTGTGTGAGCAAGGAGACCTAGAAACATGACTCTGTTACACCAGCTCTGTCATGAGGAATGGGCCAAAATTCACCCAACTTATTGTGGGAAGCTTGTGGAAGGCTACACGAAACATTTGACCCAAGTTAAACCATTTAAAGGCAATGCTACCAAATACTAATTGAGTTTATGTAAACATCTGTAAACATTCTGACATTTCACATTCTTAAAATAAAGTGGTGATCCTAACTGACCTAAGACGGGGAATTTTTACTAGGATTAAATGTCAGAAATTGTGAAACTGAGTTGAAATGTATTTGGCTAAGGTGTATGTAAACTTCTGACTTCAACTGTAGGTATTCTCAGCTTTCCAAATAGAAATGCCACAATAGTGATTATTCCATAACAATTGCAATAGCCCTTGCTGAGCATTCTCAATTGCCCAGCCTAATTTGGTTTTAAACACAAAACTCCTCAAGCCCAATTGCGAAGACGTAGCATGTTGCAACTATTCCCTAGTATGCTAAATATATAGAGCCCTATAAACCACTGTCATTCTGTCTGCCTCTGTCTGTCTGGTCGAAACACCATCAGGTTCCTCTCTGCGTTAGACGAGCTGGTCCTCTGTTAGATTCAGCTCCATCTCTATCTCTCCCCTCCAGATGGACAGAAGCCTCCCGTTTCCAACACCTCCCTGGCCTCCATGCGTATAAGGTTGAGTTGGTACACATGCTCCCCTCTCTCCAGCCCCTTGCAGTCCCCTTAATAAGTCAATCTACTCATCAGCTTTCTGTACCAGGGGACAATGGCCAGATTGAGGGGCCACAACAAAAGGCCTTTGAAAAGTCCCCTACAGTAAGATGTTGTGTTTGTGTGCATCACTAAGTGTCCCCAAGGTGCGCGGACCCCTGGTCTTTTCCCAGCTCCCCTCCTGCCACAGCCGCTCGCCCACCATCACGTTTTGAAGTGGCCCTTTTATTTTTGGAGACGTTTACAGGCCTTTTTAATTACTTACAGCTTGCCAAAGGGCTTTGCTGCCTCATTCTTCCTTTTGTTTGTCGAGGTCTTTCCACAAATCCTACTCTTGTTAAACCAGCCATCAGGATTTTGTAAGGTTTCTAGTTTTTTTCTCACTCTCTCTCTCCCCTTTTCCTTTTGTTTATTTTGATTTGTGATTTTTCACTCTCCCCCTCGGTCCTCAAAGCGGTTTTCCATCAATTAATCTTAATTGAAGTCACACCAGACTTCCTTGCTTAATAATTCTTGCCACCATTGTCACAGATGGCTTGCTCTCGTTTGCAGCAGGAGCTGTAAATCAATTTTGATTTGGCGTTTGACATCAATCAATCGTCATTTTTCTCCCCAAACATCCTCTGCTCTTTTGTGAGACGCGAAGATGGATCGCTGTGTCAAGTTTACAAAGTTCAGATCTCCTTATCAAGGGTATTGTTTCCCTGAGAACTCGCACACTAAGACAATTTTTTCCGTCGTCTGATTTGATACTGAGACAATCCAGCTTGAAGTGCTCTGATTATCACTTCATTCAGGCATACAATGCACTCAACACAAAACCGCTCCTCACCTGAACATAAAAAGGAAACTATTTTGGTGCATTCTTCTCACTCACATCCTTTTTTACATACCATTTTCTCTCAGCTTTCGACAGTTTGGTGACTAGTTTAATTGTGCACAAATAGAAATGTGAGAACCGGAACATATGTCTTTTGTTTCCCATTCTGAGACGTACCACAGTTGGCGCCGAGGTGCAACCATTGAGCTAATTACTTCTCTGGTAACAATTCCAGAATGCTGTAAGCATGCTAATAAAAATACATTTGGCTTACCATTTTTAACAAATTGCCAGCGGTCTTTGAGCCGGTCAGTGGGCTCTGGCGAGGCCCACTTAGGCAAGAACATCAATAAAACAATAAAAGGGCATACCTGCTAGGGGTGAATGTATGTTTTATGGGGGTTGACCTGAGCATTCTCTCTGAGTGTTGTGTTCTTAAGCGCGGCATTGTTTGAAGTCGTGTGTGTGTGTGGACTGTCAAACAATTCTTGATCTGCTTATCTCTTCCTTGAAGGATGCAATATGTCTTAAAGATAACATGGCCAAACTACAGTGTGTGTGTGATGTTCTCGAGGGGCTTAGCGAGGCTATCTGCAAAAATGGCAATTGTTTGCCAATCTGTGTCCTTTAATTGCTTCAGAACAGATTTAGATACATCTGAACAAAAGCTCATTTTGGATCTGCCCCTGGGGTGTTTGAGGATTTTGCAACAGATTGAGTTGTCAAGGTTCCTACCACATCGCCAAACTGAAATCTTCACATAGGTTGTCCAAGGTTGCATAGTTATCTAACCCCCATTTTCCTTTCTGTGTAATTAAATAGTTACCCTTAGTTTAGGCTTGACCTTCTGGGCCACAACCATGTAGCTCTGCACCAACGCGTGTTCCTTCAGGTGGTGGCCATTTTGACTGAGCGATAAAGGAGCCATTCCCATAACAAGGGTCCAAAATAATAGGAATTGACAAGGGGACTCAAAACTGTCACGGTATAATAAAGGCTCATATTGTAAACCGGCTTCCCTTGTACGTCTCTCTGTGTAAATCATAGTCCACTTTTATAGGACCTAATCCATCCAATGTGCGTCAATTCTATGACGGGTGTGCATGCTTGCCACAGGAACACCTCCAGTGGAATAACAGTTAGTGCTTTTATAGCTGGAATAAGGTCGAGCTCCGTTTACTGTTATGCTTTGATGTACTGATTCATGGTCGCTCACGCTGTCTTACCAGTATCTGAGAAGCAAAGTGTTTGACAATACAAGGATATCATTGTGAGCAACACTGAACAGTGATGTAGGCAGCTGAATGTCAAATCACAGGTTCCATTCATGAATGTATCTCTCTGTCTGATTTTGATATTGACTGTAAAATCCAGACAATGTCCTGAAGATGCGCTTCTCCCTCGTCTTTACAGGAAGCTGCACAGCGGTATGAAGACCTATGGATGTGAGCTGTGTGGGAAACGCTTCCTGGACAGCCTACGCCTTAGGATGCACTTGCTGTCTCACTCAGGTAAGAATCAACACTTGTGTGTCTGTATAGATATCTGTCTATGAATGTGTATCTATACTGCATGTATTTACAAAAACAATACTGTACATGTAGAGATTTTTCATCCTGTGTTTAATACTGTGTAATACCCTATTTTAACAATGCATAGCAAAACAATTTTACTTTTTTGTTTGTTTACATTCTACACTATATGAACATGAACATTATGGAATTTGATATAGTCCCAGTCGGTATTGAATAGAACTCTGCGGTCCCGTACGCCTTGGTGGAAAACAACCCATGGATTCCTACCACAATGCCAACGTTACCCCAATGTGCTTGTTTTAAGTCAGTTACATCATTCAAGAAAAGTACATGTCTAAAGATAACTTTTCAACATCGCCTGCTCCCGAGTGTTCTAATTATGTAATATTGTAGAACCTCCCTCATGCCCCTTTTCATGACGGTGCTAGCAGCCACGTGAGTGCTAGCTACCAACCGGAACATTAAGCTAGCCAAGACCAACATCACCAAAAAAGAGATTATACAGATGCAAGTAGTGAGTGGAGTTAAACGGACTACACATAGCTACGTGTAGCCTACCTGGACACCAGGTCCCACGCCAAGTAGCCGGAAGCCACAGGGCTTTTCGCGCAGGCTCTATATCCTTAAGTGGGAGCATTGCGAACCGTAGGTTGGGATTTTTGACCTGGTTACATGGTACATTGAACAACACAGCAGCTTCTCGGCATCTTTTGTTACTTCTGTCTTACAAAAAAATGTACAACGAAGTTGGCTCCTTTACACTGGGGGTTAATGGGATAGAATTTTTAGTTTTTTTCCTAATTTGTGGGCGTGTGTCACGGTTGTCGTAAGAACGAGACCAAGGCGCAGCATACGTAGAGTTCCACATCTTTCTTACTAAGTGAAACTTCAGCAAAACAATAAACAAACCGCAAAACATGACTAAGTGGTGCACAAACACAAAACAATGTCCCACAAACACAGGTGGGAAAAATAACTAATATATAATATGAGACCACGATTACCAGCTGCCTCTAATTGGAATCATATAAAACACCAACATAGAAAATATAAACTAGAACACAACATAGAAATTATAAACTAGAATACCCCCTAGTCACGCCCTGACCTACTACACCATAGAGAAACAAGGGCTCTCTATGTCAGGGTGTGACATCGTGGTCTAGGGGAATTCCTTACTGTTGTGTGAATATCGACTCAGGGTATTGGCTGTGCATTGTACAGGCTTGATATTGAAATGGGATAACTTCACTGAACAAAAATATAAACGCAACAATTTTACAGTTCATATAAAGAAATCAGTCAACTGAAATCAATTCATTAGGTACTAATCTATGGATTCCACATGACTGGGAATGCAGAAATGCAAATACCTTTAAAAAAACAATAGGAGCTTGGATCAGAAAACCAGTCAGTATCTGGTGTGACCACCATTTGCCTCATGCAGCGCTACACTTCTCCTTCACATAGTTGATCAGGCTGTTTATCCAGAGCATTCCAAACATGCTCAATGGTGACATGTAGCGAGTATACAGGCTATGGAAGAACTGGGACATTTTCTTTTTGTAATCATCATATTATGAAAATGTTATTTTACATAGACAACCAAACAAAGTGCACCACCACACAAAGTACAATCAAAGGAATAAGGATACAGGAAAACATTACACAAAAAGGCAGTCATAAAATTGAGAAAGAAATATATACAAACATCACAATTATAACATGGGGCATTTATGGAGGCTTTTCTACATAGGACCATAATGGAGACCAGATTTTCCAAAATGTATCAGACTTTAGTGTAAATCAAAGGTAAGTGCCTTTATGGGTATAATAGCAGACGCTTGAGAAAGACACATTCTCGCAGATGGTACATCAGGCGTGGACCATAATAACAATATACATTTTTAGGCTAAGTAAACAAGGGTATTGAACAGATGTTCAGAGTCCGGGTCAAACGCAACATTTACAATCAAAGTAGAGGAAAATATACATTTGGTGAAAAAGCTAATTGCAGATATTCTTTGTGTAAATGAATATCATTCCAATAAGACTGGATTCTGCTACAGTACCAAACAAATGTGCATGAAGGTGCCAGTATCCTGTTTCCATTTGAAACGTAACTGTGATGCATTGGGAAACATTTTATGAAGGCAGACCGGTGTAAAGTAGGTTCTATGAAAACATTTGAAATGTAGTTATTGTATTGCTTATGGAGGTGCATTTGGGGTAGACCCTTTCACAGATAGAAGCCCATTCTTCCTCACCAAATGCATGTCCAATGTCTCTCTCCCAAACATGTCTCAACGCGTCATAGGATGAGGCACTTCTGTTCGCTAAAATAGAATATATGTCGGAGATTAAAACTCTCCGAACAGTACGATTCTTAAATAGTTTTTCAACTTCGGTAATTTGAAAACATAGTATATCGACTTTCTTCTGACTCTCTATGAAGTATCCAAGTTGTAGGTACTTAAACAAATCTTTGTTGGGTACGTCAAACTCAGTTTTTATCTGTTGAAACGATTTAAAAGTGTCCTGAGTAAATAAAGGCATAAGGTCAGCAATACCCTTCGTCTTACAGTCCAGAAGTCCAATACTCCTTTTTTTTGTGGGGGGTCTGAATTAAGGGCAATCGGTGACCAGAGTGATGTGGTCGGGAATCTGCAAGTACCTCCTTGCATCTTTCAAAGCTAAGAGTGTATTATGTACTGAAAAATCCCACTCCTTTTTCTATTCTGGTTAGAGACCGTTTGCCCTGTTCTGTGAAGGGAGTAGTTCACAGCGTTGTACGAGATCTTCAGTTTTTGACATTTCTCGCATGGAATAGCCTTCATTTCTCAGAACAAGAATGGACTGATGAGTTTCAGAAAAAAATGTCTTTGTTTCTTGCCATTTTGGAGCCTGTAAAATCGATCCCACAAATGCTGATGCTCCATATACTCAACTAGTCTAATGATTGATTAGCCTTTTAAAATGATAGATTATGGATTAGCTAACACAACGTGCCATTGGAACACAGGAGTGATGTTTGCTGAAAATGGGCCTCTGCACGCCTATGTAGATATTCCATAAAAAATCAGCCGTTTCCAGCTAAAATAGTAATTTACAACATTAACAATGTCTACACTGTATTTCTGATCAATTTGTTATTTTAATGGACAAAAAAATGGGCTTCTCTTTCTAGAACAAGGACATTTCTAAGTGACCCCAACCTTTTGCTGTGGTGTGTGCGTGTGTGCGTGTACGTGTGTGCGTGTACGTGTGTGCGTGTACGTGTGTGCGTGTACGTGTGTGTGTGTGTGTGTGTGTGTGTCTGTGTGTGTGTTAAGAACACATTCTAAGTTACAATGACGACCTATCCCGGCCAAACCCTAACCTGGACGATGTTGGTCCAATTGTGCGCCGCCCTATGGGACTCCCAATCACTGCCGGTTGTGATACAGCCTGGAATCAAACCAGGGTCTGTAGTGGTGCCTCTTTCACTGAGATGCAGTGCCTTAGGCGGCTGCAAAACTCGGGGGGGATCTTAATCAGATATTTTGGCATTTCATTGTTCGATCTTGTACATTGTGAAGTATAAAGAGATTTTTAGAAGTCGCAAAACGTATTATTGATAAGCAATGATCATAAGAAGTGGAGCCATCTACCATCCATATTGATTTAATCAATCGTTCATTCTGTTATTTTTTAAGTTGGTGTGCAAGTAGACGGCTAAGACTGTTACCAAACTCATAATATTTTTGCTTGGTAAAAATCAACGTTTTTTTTTTTACATGCTTTGTGTGCGCTAAATTGAGTTTGGCCTTAGCACAAGCTAGTGAATTCCAGTTCACCTGGGTTGATTATTAAGAAGTTCTAAATGCTTTACAGCCTCCAATTTGTTCCTATTTTCCATTCTAAGCTTCTTCATGATCGAGGCTTGGGAAATGATATGACCCCTTATACTTTATTTAGCAGCATCCCAGATAGTTGCAGCTGAGACAGGAGAGAGTTGATTGTCGAGACAGTAATGTGATCATTTATCTTTGATCACAGAGCAGAATCCTTCATTGTTAAGCAGAGACCTCTCGTTTTTGGGGATTGTTTTGCCAATTTCAATATCTATATACACTGGGGCATGGTCAGAAATGACTATAGAACCAATAGCACATGACTGGACAAAATGCTAGTAAGTAGAGGGCCTAAAAAATAGTTCAATCTAGAATATGAATTATGGGGTCTAAAGTAGAAAGTATAGTCTGACATTAGGATTTAGCTCTCTCCATACAGTATGTCTACTAAACCAGATGAATCACAGATGTATTTGAGGCTCAATGATTCGAGACTGGAGCAGTTGATGATTTATCCAATTTACCCAAAGTACAGTTAAAATCTCCTGAAATAAACCCAAGTCCCTTTCAGTATTGATTAAATAATAAAATCATGTCAGACATAAATTTGAGGGAGTATAGTAATATGTTGAAGTATATTACCTGTAATCAAAATAAACCGTCCTTCATGGTCTGTATCTTGGTGCTCAAATATAAATTGGACATTTTCTTTTATTTAAAAAAAAATTCACCCGTTTTCTCCCCAATTTCGCTGTATCCAATTCTTGAGTTAGTCTTGTCTCATCGCTGCAACTCCCATACGGACCCGGGAGAGGTGATGGTCGAGAGACCCGTGCGTCCTCCAAAACACAACCCAACCAAGCCGCACAGCTTCTTGACACAATGCCCACTTAATCCAAAAGCTAGTTGCACCTTTGTGTCGGAGGAAACACTGTGCACCTGGCGACCATGTCAGCGTGCACTTCACCCAGCCCGCCACAGGAGTCGTTAGTGTGCAATGAGACAAGGACATCCCTGCCGGCCAAACCTTCCCCTAACCCGGACGACACTGGGCCAATTGTGCGCCACCCCATGGGTCTCTCGGTCGTGGCCGGCTGCGACAGCGCCTGGACTCGAACCCAGAATCTCTAGTGGCACAGCTTGCACTGCGCTGTAGAGCCTTAGACCACTGTGCCACTCGGGAGACTGACATTTTTATTTTCAAAGATGGCAGTGCCTCTTTTGTTTGAACTAAAAGAAGAAAAGTACACATGGCCCACCCAGTCCCTCTTCAGCTTAGCGTGTTCTGTTGAAGATAAATGGGTCTCGTGTAGCATCGCAATTGAAACCCTTTCCTTTTTAAGGATGTTAGTATTTTCTTAATCTTGATCACATGCCCACTACCCCGAACATTCCAGGAGCTTTAAATGAACTGTTTATGTTACAGTGGTATTAGACTAAACCCAGAATGAGTAGTGCATCACAAAAACAAAAAAATGAATAACACGCTTGTATAACGCTAAACTAAAATTACACTTACAAATAAAAATATAACCCCACTGCCAAGTCTCAAAATGAAACGACAGAACCAAAAATAGTACCTACACTATTTTCTGTCATGCTACTAACAGGAAGCCCATTAAGTGTTTATGTCCTATGTTGAATAATGGCGAATTAACATAGATCTATGGACATGTGAATGAAAAATGAATAGCCTAATATTTTAAATTGTCCTAAACATTATCACTATTGCACTCATATGCACGTGCTGAACACACACACCATAGTCACATGTAGCCTCGCCTATATACTGTAATAAGAATGCCACCCCATTTTGATAGTTCAAAGGTTCAAACAGAAAAGTTTCACCCCTTAGTGGAGAGGCCTCATGTCTTTACGTAGCCATGTTGAAACCCCACCCCCGAACTGGAACATTTTCAACTTCCAGGAATTCTCTACAGATTCTTGCGACATGGGGCTTGTGCATTATGTTAAAACATTTGGTGGTGTGGAGGTGCATTTAAATTCCCATCAATAAAATCCAATTGTTTTTCCGTAGCTTATACATGCCCATACCATAACCCCACCGCCACCATGTGGCACTCTGTTCACAAAGTTGACATTAGCAAACTGCTCGCCCACACGATGCCATACATGCTGTCTGCCATCTGCCCGGTACAGTTGGAATTTGGATTCATCCGTGAAGAGCACACTTCTTCAGTATGCCCGTGGCCATCAAAGTTGATCATTTGGCCACTGAAGTTGATTACAATGCCGAACTGCAGTCAGGTCAAGAATATGGTGAGGACGACGAGCATGCAGATGAGCTTCTCTGGGACGGTTTCTGACAGTTTGTGCGGAAATTATTCGGTTGTGCAAAGCCACAGTTTCATCAGCTGTCCGCTGGTCTCAGATGATCCCGCTGGTGAAGAAGCCAGATGTTGAGGTACTGGGCTGCCGTGGTTACACCTGGTCTGCGGTTGTGAGGCCAGTTGGACGTACTGCCAAATTCCCTAAAACTACATTAGAGGAGGCTCATGGTAGAGAAATTAACATTAAATTCTCTGGCAGCAGCCCTGGTGGACATTTCTGCAATTAGCATGCCAATTGCACATTCCCTAAATTTGAGATAACTGTGGCATTGTGTTGTGTGACACAACTGCAAATTATAGAGTGGCTTTTTATTGTCCCCAGCACAAGGTGCAATGATCATGCTGTTTAATCAGCTTCTTGATATGTCACAACTGTAGGGTGGCTGGATTATCTTGGCAAAAAGAACAGGAGAGAAATAAGCTTTTTGTGTGTGAACATTTCTGGGATCTTTTATTTCAACTCATGAAACATGTGACCAACACTTTGCATGTTGCGTTCATATTTGTGTCCAGTGTAGTACTCACAGATATGATTTAATGAACTGATAAAGACCCATAACATGAGATATATTTCCGGATTTACAACGGGCTGCAGTGGTTTTAAATCAACATTCAGTGGAGATTTTGGCCCCATTGGTTTAGGGCCTGGGCCATGGCATTAGCCATCTAAAAGCCATGTAATTCAACACACAGCGGCTATTGATCCAGCCAGGCTGACACTGGCCACGGACAGCCTGTGGATTCAGGGCCTACTTAGTGCAGTTGGGCTTTTTTCTTTATTGGACTCCTCTCTTCCTCGGGCCTTAAGTGCAGATGGTTTATAGACGGTCTGTAAAAGCCATTGGACTCTGGGTTCCCTGTTGTGTAGGTTTCCCCTTACCCCTCCACGTGTTGGCCTGATCCAACCTCCTGCCCACCCACACGACATATGGGACTCCAGCCACCCTAGTCATAGACTGTTCTCTCTGCTACTGCCCCTCAAGCGGTAGTCTAGGTCGGCACACTAAGTCTAGGTTCAAGAGGCTTCTAAACAGCTTCTACCCCCAAGCCACATGACTGAGGGAGAACAAACAACGGTGACATGACATCTCTCATTTACGTATAATGGGAGAGAAACTAACAACACTTGACTGACTGTTGTGTTTCCAGTATGGAAGGAACATTATGTGGTCGTATGTGGAAACATATACAAATACAATTTTATTTGTCACATGCGCCAAATACAACAGGTGTAGGTAAACCTTACAGTGAAATGTTTACTTACAAGCCATTAACCAAAAATGCAGTTTTAAGAAAATATCCCCCCCACTCCTGAACATCTAATCAAATGGCTACCCAGACGATTTGCTTTTTAATTCTTTTTATTTTACCCCTTTTTCTCCCCAATTTTGTGGTATCCAATTGTTAGTAGCTACTATCTTGTCTCATCGCTACAACTCGTGTACGGGCTCGGGAGAGACGAAGGTTGAAAGTCATGCATCCTCCGATACACAACCCAACCAAGCCACACTGCTTTTTAACACAGCACGCATCTTATCTCTTACTTTTTGGGGGGGGGGGATATTTTCTTAACTGCATTTTTGGTTAAGGGCTTGTAAGTAAACATTTCACTAAGGTTTGCCTACACCTGTTGTATTCGGCGCATGTGACAGATAAAATTTGATTTGATTTACATATGTTTCCACATACAACCACAATGTTCCTTCCACACTGGAAACACAACAGTGTTGTTCATTTCGCTCCCATTATATGGAAATGAGAGATGTCATGTCACCATTGTTTGTTCTCCCTCAGTCATGTTTCAAAGGGGTTTTGAACAAACAAATTAGTATCTCGCAATTAATGCCGGAGTCTGGGGCCCCAGGATGTAGCAACACAGGTTTTGATTTGTCGCCGAGGTGGCTCTCCCGCCATGTTACGGCGGGGAGATGAATGACGCCTCACGCTGTGCCGGTGAATTGGCTCTGTGCACGACTCAGCATGTAAAAATACAGCTTTAAGGAAATATATTATGTTTATTTTAGAATCCCCTTCCAAATCCCCACTACTACACATTCGCTAGTCAGAAAGACCACAAATACAGCTCTTGTTTGACATCCATAATAAAAAGCATGTCTGTATTAAAGCTGGCTGTGACATTTATGACTACAACAGTGTAATAAACACACTGCAGGTCGGAGACCCCAACACATTCTCCCAGCCTCCCCAGTTTCTCAGATCCTGGAGCCAAAATCCCATGACACAACATTGAGTTTCTTCTTCTCTCTGAAATTCAGCAGTTTGTATTGTACACTGCCACCTCAGGCAACTCCTGCTGCGACAGTAAGACGGTGCGTGTAATCAAGGAATCCTTAGGGGAAGAATTATTGCAATGTGGAAGTTTTAAAATGAGTCGGGTAATCCTGGACTCAGCCGCTTCTCCTTGCCTCAGAGAAAGACTATAGAAGACTTCAAAAGAGGGTTTTACCATGGCTTGCTTAGCTCCCGGGTGCCTGTGGAAACGAGTTTTCAGCACCTAGGCTGCATAGTAAAGGCAGACCTGGTCGGCCTTAGTTTCCCCATCCTGATTGAGTCCAGATCTGGTCTAGCATCATCATTAACCAAGTCATTCAGGAGATCATTGGTCCAATCATTATCAGAGCTGTGAGTCATGACGAGTATGAAGTGGTTAGTGGATGATAAAGCTGACTGCTTTCAACAGGTGAGTAGGTAAATACTCTGACCTGACAAATTCTTGGCCACCCTCCAGAAATACTTAATTGAAGTTGTCAATGGGTGGCAAGCTAAGAAAGGAAATGGCAAACAACCGTCTGCCTGCCTTTTCACACACATTTGAAACTCTAGGAAAAACCGCAAGAAATGATTCCCCTCAACAATGAAAAGTGAGTGAAGGATGTGGGCAGTGTATTTTTAGCTCAAGCGCTGAAACTTTCGCAGGGCTGGCTGGCTTGACGCACAATGCCAACCTGTGCTGTGTACATGTCAGTGTTGACTCATTGGAGCTTTGGTCTGGCGTAAAGCAGACAGGCGCTTCTATCAAGACAGCGACGGTTAGGGAGAGACGAGCGACGAGCCGAGGCCCTTTGATATTTTTTTTTGCCTCAGACTTTCAACTTCTTTTCCATCCCGACCTCGGTGCGTGTCTTGATTTTTATCATCTCTCTCTCTCTGAAATGACAGCTCACAGGTCCCTGTATCTGCCCCCCCCCCCCAAACCAGCCCCCACCCTTCACCTAGCCTCAGACATACAGACAGAGAGTGAAAGAGAGATGGAAGGCGGGCGGGAGGGAGGGAGGAGGACGAGGAATACTTGTTGGTATGCACAGTGTACTGTGTGGGGATGTTTACCTTTTCAGACGTCGCTGTCCCTCCCCTCCCCGCTCCAGTCCGCCAGTGCAGCCTGTCTCACTCACATTCTCTTCTCTCTTTCTCTCTCTCTTTCTCTCTCTGTCTGTTTCTCTCTCTCTTTCTCTCTCTCTTTCTCTGTCTCTCTGTCTCTCTGTCTCTGTCTCTGTCTCTCTGTCTCTCTCTGTCTCTCTCTCTCTCCCTCTGTGTGCTTGTTTTATCGGGGACTTGGCGGCTCGCCAGTCTGGGCTGCCTGCCACAGCCGAGGGTACAGTATGTACAGTGAGTCTTGTGCCAGTTTTTTTTTCTAGTGTTTGTTATGAGTGGGGATTTTTTTAATGTATTATTGTCTGTCGAGCAGTTAGTGTTTGCCGTGGCGGTGGTTGAGCCATCAGAGGGGGGTAACTGTTGAATGTAAGAGGATTCTGGTGGATGTCTAGCACCGATATGGTAAGCTGATGAGTGGGCCTCGGTGGGCCGTGGGCCCAATAAAGAAGTGGCGTGTGCCTGTGTTTTTCCCCAAGTTAAGGTCACCGTGTCCTGGGAGCCCGCGAGGGGAAGGCAGAGTGGCCTGGAGGAACAGTGACTCAGCTGTTTGGGAACAGGGAAGGGAGAAAGTCAGGCCCTTTAGGAGGTGTGATGTGAGATGCCCTGGTATCCCTTTTGGTAGAGTGTTGTGGAATAGTCTTGGGACCAGTTGGCCCACAGACTTAGATGATTTATAGTTACATTTTGTAAATCACATGGATGCTTTATATGATGTAATTATTCCTCTTCTCCAAACCTGTTCAGGCTCAGTGAGCGGAAATAATGCACCATCAAAGCAAGTTTTTATCTCAACGTCTTTTTTAGATCCAAAAGCTCTAATCCTCTGTTTACAGTAACAGCCAAGAGTTCACAGATTAACCAACTGTATAGGCTGTGAAGTGGCAGAAATGAAACCCTATATGAGCTTTGGCTTGCAAAACCAACTAAACTTGTACTGAGAGAAACTGAATTGATTGATTGAATGTTTTAATGGACAGACATGCTGTGCGCACACACATGCACACACAGAAACTAGATTAAATGACATACAGTAGACAGACACACACAGGGCCACGTGTGCACGCCGTCCAGACTCCCAGGGCTGTGTCATTAGCAGGCCCGTCCTGGCCGCCCCGGCCTGATTAAGTCTGGGCTCTATTCTCCAGGGAGACCCAGCTCTGGGTCTCACTTGACTTCATTAGCTCAGCCGTCTGAGCTAGGCTAGGGAGCAGTCTCGTCCGGCAGCAGGCCCCCTCCCTCGCCACGCACAGATACACACTGCAAATACACACGCATGCACTCAGATACCCACACTGACTCTAATACAGACACACAAAGGCACATTACGTCCAGACGGCGAGACCCAGCCAGGATCACATGGGGGATATTACTGCCGGTGGACTATCAGGAAAAGAGTGTCATGTTTGCTGGAACATGACAGTACAGCTTGCCTCCTCCACTCTGAGGCTACGTGTGTATACTGTTATTTTCACTCTGCCATATTATCCCCCCTCACTGACACTTAAAAATGTCTCCAAAGCTTGTTTTGCTGGTTTCAAACTCGGGTAGCCAGCCAGCCACACTCAGGAAGGACAGTCACCTGTTTTGGGGTTGCTAGATATTTCTGCGATGGCTCACTGTTTGTCCCACTATCAGCCCTGGGGGATTCTTCTGCTCCCATTGTTAGCATCGTCTTTTCTGTCGGTCTTCCTGCTCCAACCCTTACTTGGGTGACAGTGTTAAAAGTTAACACTCTGGCAACCTAAGAAAACCTTGACAGAGGTTGTCTTAGACCCAGTCCATGTCACCAAGTTGACTCTAAATATCAAACTGCACATTGGGTTGCCATTACAGAGCAGAGGAACCACGAGCCAAGATCTTGGACCTCCCCCTCTTTCCTGCAGCCCATCTCATATCAACCCTGACATAATCTGCTAGTTAACTCTCAGTGCACCTGACTGACACCTGCTCCCACTTCTTTGTGCGCGCCGTATAAATGGCTAAAGCATTAAGACATTGAAAAATGTGAGGTATTTAGAAAAACGGAGTGCTGGGGAGAGGGAAAGAGGAAGTAGGGGGGGTGATGAGAAAAGCCCAGGTGAAAGTGTTTCTCTCTTTCTCTCTCTCTCTCTCTTTCTTTCTTTCTTTCTTTCTTTCTTTCTCTCTCTCTCATCTGTCTCACTGCCGTGGGAGCAGAACAGAGAGCGAGCGAGGAGTAGAGTATAGTGGAGCGGCTCGGTGGAGCTTTCTTGGCCCCGCTCCAGCTCTTCCCTCACAGTGATGACATCATGGTTGTGCCGGCAGGTCTGGATGTTCTGCCAGCATTCCAGCGTGTTTATGATCACTCGCAGATGTGTCCAAGAACATACTGTACCCAAACCAGAAATTAATGGAACTTGACTGCCTTCCAAGCCACATATTCCAAAATAGAGAAGGGCCTTGTGAATCAGGACAGGGAGGGGGGACGTGGTGGGGGGTTGTGGAGGAAAAGCTCTATTAAAAGTTTTGGGGGGGAAAAAGTAGAAAAGAAAATGCCCTGTGATTTACATGTATATTTTTCACAACAGCTGACACCATAGCTCACCGCCCCCACTCCCTCCTCCCTCCCTCCAGTACATTAGCACAGGATGACAGACGGCATGGATAAATGGGCCAAGCTTCTGTTTGGCCGTGTGCCCTAACTCCTCTCTGGTGGTTTAAACCCATAATACTTTCCCTGACCTGTTGATGTACATTAAACCCCTATTTAAAAACAACACTTGAATTATTTGGGGCATAAATCTGCCTCCATTACAAAGGTCCAGAAGAGACGATTGGGTCCCTGGCTATAATGGCCTCAGTAATTGTCCGGCAACTTCTCTCCTCATCAAAAAGCGCTTCCAGTCTCTCTCACACACACACACAGAGGCAGGAGGGAACCAGTTAAGACCTCCATCCACCTGAAATGAGACTTGACTGGTGGAAATAGTGTTCTTTCAGTAAACTGTCCCATTTTAGCCAGAACTCAATGTATCTACCTGGCTGCACTCTATAAGCCTCTGGAAGAGGGATGGTCTATCTAGGCTGTACAGTATGTGACAAGGATGGCCTACATCTACATTGCTTGCTGTTTGGGGTTTTAGGCCGGGTTTCTGTATAAGCACTTTGACATCTGCTGATGTGAAAGGGGCTTTATAAATACATTTGATTTGACTGTACTGTACATAATGGGAGGTGATGCCTTTGACTGTTAGTCATCTGTCGTTACACTATGACGGAACTGGATGGCCCAGTTTAGTTTGCTTGTCCCTTAAGGCCATCTCTCTTGATTCTCTTAAGCTTCTAGACTATTCCCCCAGTAGGTGAGGTGCTACAGTGTTTGTGTCATTATAGTAAACCACTAATTACTACTGAATGTTGTCTAAGTTGGATCCTGTTTCAATAACCTACTATTATATGGTACTTGAGTGCTAGTCATTCAATATCTGACCTTGTGTGTTTTTATGACTGTTCTTACTAAACGAGTCTCTCTCGACGTTCATTGTACCGCTCATATAATTATGTCTAGTACTACAAAACACATTTGGCCCGGCTTCAGATCTTAACACGAGGTCAATTAAATCGAGTCGTATTGATACATAATGATTTACGATGCTTTCACCTCGTTCAAATTAAGTAGCCCCCATCGAATTACCTCGGCGACAAGACACCTTATTCATAAGATTCAATAGGATATTCAAAATTGCCTTGTCCGTTAACCATCACCTAGTTAAAGAAACATCTCTGGTGCTAAAAAGAAAACCCACAAGGAAGCTCCCAACTAGCCCATAATACCCATGTAGAAAAAAGACCTTGATCTTACTCCCTTACTCCTTTGTTGTCAGGGTATTGCAGCTTTAAATCCCTTTGGTTGCTAAGTAGCGAGTGCCCCTGTGCTCTAATGGGCTGATTTGGTATTCAGCTCGATGCCGGCTCTTATTTTTGTATGCGAGATGGTGTGTTTTGTGTGGAGGGTGAGTGCAGTGAGTGTTTTGATGGAGGGTGATTGCGGCAGCGTCTGGAGGATGTTTTAGAGTTTTATGAGCTGCACAGTACACTGTGTGCCTTTCCAAAACAGAACACAGCCCATAGAATGTTGGATATGGTTCATCCTTTCTTTTTTTCTCCCTCTGAGCAGCTCCTGTCAGAGACTGGAGGAAAGGGGGTGGGTGGGTGTCACTCACTGGAAAGGAAAGGGGGGTTTCGATTAATTTGTTCTGCTGAAAAGGAACAAGTGATATGGCAGAAAACACACACATGCACCTCGACACACATTTCAGAGAGGGGGAGAAGGCACACAAGCATGTCTACAAGGGAGAAACACATGTGTTAGGTTCACCATGCTGTGTTGGGGTTGGGGGAGGGCTGTTTGAAAAGAAGTGCACCTCATTCCCAGAATGGTGAACGTTGCTCAGGGGGGGCTGTACAAGGATCAGGTGGACTTCATTGCGTGGTCATAGGTATTTTATTTTCAGTGGAAGATCCTTGACATGGGCTTAAGGCCCAAACAGGGAATGGCAGGTACTATACATCTGTCAGAATGACACACCCATGTATTGCTTTATTGGTAGAGATAATCATTCTTATCACTAAGCAAGTTCTGAGGAATGCAATAAAGAATTACGAAATAGAATGATAGCATCAACACTGATCCCTTAAATGTCAACCTCGTCCCATTAATAACAAGACATGGAAGTCAATATTCAGGAAGTGATGTGAAGCAGTGATGTGAAGCAGTCATGATTAGAGTCAGAAAAATACTTGCAAGGAAAGCCAGCAACATGCATAACGTTTTGGGCCGAAAGTATATACAATTGAGGGGCGACTATTTTTGTTAGATATTTTTTATTCACAGTAACATTTTTGGAACTGCAGGCGTAAGGAAACAACGTAACTCAAGGTGTTTCCCCTTTTTGAAGTTATTGTGTGTATTTGTTTGCATGTCTCCGGGCAGAAATGACTTGTTTGTGTATTGGGTTCTGTTTGTGTTCAAAGATCAAGGAATTGATACCAGCTGTAAATCTGTGGTTGAAAAGCAGTGATGTGTGGTTGAAAAGCAGTGATGTGTGGTTGAAAAGCAGTGATGTGTGGTTGAAAAGCAGTGATGTGTGGTTGAAAAGCAGTGATGTGTGGTTGAAAAGCAGTGATGTGTGGTTGAAAAGCAGTGATGTGTGGTTGGAACAGGCGAAAAGGGAGGGGGGGGATAGCAATGCAATAAAAGAGCCAGATAAGTGTACTGGACGGGGGGCTAGGGGAGGGAGGAGTGGGGGGAGCGCTTGGTTGTGAGAGAGGCTAAATTTAAATCGTAATTGGCCGACTTCCACAAGCTTGCGGGCATTTTAATGAGTCATAATAACTTCATTTAAAACCAGCTGAGCAGAAATAGATTGGAGAGGAGCCTGTGGCCAGTATGGATTGGTGTTTTTGTCAGGCCCGGAGCCCACTACCTTTCATCGCCCAGAAAGCCGCAGACACGCTGGGGGGGGGGGGGACGACATCTGACTGGGGTTACACATAGTGTGTGTGTGTGCACGTGTTTCTTTTAAAAATACAAATATTCAAAACCATTTGTATTGAAGATCATACCCTGGATATTTAAAAATGCCCTGGTGTACAGTATACTGTCCAAGCCTAGTTGAAGCTTCAGTTAGTACCTATACATGTCAGCCTGACAAACTGTCTGTATATTAAACAGTCTGAATGATCACTGTTAATGTATCTGTGGCTGCCTGTGTTGACTACATATCAAAAAATAATAACCAGCTGGTTAACCTACTCACCCAGAGGACAGCGTTGGCTGGAGCGAGTACAACCAACCTGTAAATTGGGGAGAGTGAGAGAACGTGTGACCTGACTAATCAGACTACGTCACACCCGCATCAAAATATCTCAATTAGAAGGATTTTCTCCGAAAAGGAAAACATCTGGGAAGGATGAAAATCAGCCCTTATCATAAAATGCCACTGATTCTCTATCTGGCTCAGCAGAAGAACACTGGTTGTTGTTGTTCTAATGACATAACCACGTATCAGCGGCTATAACATTATCTAGTGTTTATCTGTGACTGAAATTAGGAGAGGAATTTGTTGGCACTGGCAGAGCTGGGCCAGTCGAGCTGGGCCAGTATTTTTCTTTTTTTACCCGAGGCAGTCTGGGTGTTTAAGCAGGTTCCAGTGAGTGTGGGAGAGCACTGTCGCGTGTCCTAAAATGATCCCATAACCATGCACTTAGGTCTTTCTATTAGCTGTCACCACAGCAAACGCATGGCTTTTGTGTAATGGTATTAGGGAAATGTGCTATGTCAGACCTGACCACCATTCCAGACTTAATTTAGTCTGCACCCTTCAATTATATGACAATCCATTAACCATGTGAAAATTATATTTTGCACGTAGTTGTCATTGCTATCAAGCACATAGCATTCTGTTGTATGCAGAAATGTTCCATAGTTAAGACCAAAGCTTACTATCAATGCAATATGTTCTTGATTTATTTTGTATGAAAATCTACCATCTATAAACATGGTATGACACTGACGACACTTGCATCATTTGCCAGATTGGTCTTGTCGCAACATTCCCCCCGAAGAAATATACGAGTTGGATTTAATCTTTGTGGGCCATTTCGTGACGGAAATAAACTCTGTCATACGCTACCACAATGCCAACCGAGGAAAAGAAAGCATGATTTGTTTGCCACGTAAATGGCCATGAAAGTAAATATCCTCCAAGGCATGGCCTTTATTGCATTATGTAAGTTGGACGATAGCTCTGGGAAAGTTTTAGATCAATTTCTCAGCACAGATTAGAAAGCTATGAATCCCATTTATGGAAGAGACTCCCTTCTGAAATACTCTAAGAATTTTTTTTATTTTCGGGATGAAGAGACAATCAACCCGCTAAGCAAAGATCCGCAGACGGTGCTTTCATGTATGAAAAAAAAGGGAGAGAGAGAAAGTGAAAGAGAGGGGGGGAAAAAAGATAAAAGCACTCCCAAAGCCATCTGGAAGCAGCCAGGACACACAAGGCTTGCTTTTATGCTACTAATTCCACTAGGAGGTGCAGCATAAAAGCAGAGCGTGGATATTATGTTCTAACTGTTGCGAACTATTAAATGGCCTCGGAATACTAATCTTGGTGGTCAGGCAGAGGGAGGACTATTTTTGACTGGAGTAAACTGTCTGTCGTTTGGGGCTCAGGAAGCCTCTCAGAGGAGATGCTTCTGCTCTCTGTTAAATTGATGAGCCGTCTAGCCAGTAGTGCCTTTCAAGTCTGAGCACAGTCAAAGGAGCTACTATACTATCCCTTCAGGTGTCAAAAATGTAGTTATAGATTAACTATACTGAACAAAAATATAAACTCAACATGTAAAGTCTTGGTCTCATGTTTCATGAGCTGAAATAAAAGATCCCAGAAATGTTCTATATGCACAAAATGATTATTTCTCTCAAATGTTGTGCACAATTTTTTTAACATCCCTGTTAGTGAGCCTTTCTCCTTTGCCAATATAATCTATCCACCTGACAGGTGTGGCATATCAAGAAGCTAATTAAAGAGCATGATCATTACACAGGTGCACCTTGCGCTTGGGACAATAAAAGGATGCTCAAATATGCAGTTTTGTCACACAACACAATGCCACAGATGTCTCAAGTTTTGAGGGAGTCCACCAGAGCTGTTGACAGAGAATTGAATGTTCATTTCTCTACCGTAAGCTGCCTCCAATGTCGTTTTGGAGAATTTGGCAGTATGTCCAACTAGCCTCACAACCGCAGACCATGTGTAACCACTCCAGGCCATGACCTCTACTTCCGGCCCCTTCACCTGCGGGATCGTCTGAGACCAGCCACCTGGACAGCTGATGAAACTGAGGAGTATTTCTGTTTGTAATAAAGCCCTTTTGTGGGGGGAAAAAATAATTCTGAATGGCTGGGCTTGGCTCCCCAGTGGCATAGGCCCACCCACTTGGGAGCCAGGCCCACCCATGGCTGGTCCCCTGCCCAGTAATGTGAAATCTATAGATTAGGTGCCTCATTTATTTATTTCAATTGACTGATTTCCTTATATGAACTGAACTCAGTAAAATTGTTAATTGTTGCATGTTGCATTTATATTTTTGTTCAGTATAGAAAGGACTGTACAGTGGCAGCTTGGCCTATTTTTGCCCAGCTGATTCTTGGCCTTTGTTGGCTCTCGGCCAATGGCTTGTCACTTCTCGGGTGTCTGTTCTATCGTTACTATATCTGGGTGCTGTGGTGCACTGCAGGGTGACTGACTAGGAGCTGCTTCAGAGGAAGAGGGCAGCAGATCTGGAATGTGTGGCAGGACATTGTAAAAAGTTTTAGTGAGGAAGTTAATGGCCCGTCACACTGTCCACTTTTGTGAAGAAAAAAATGTTTATAGAATTGACTTTCTTTTTTCTCGCTTTCTCTCACCCTACTTTTCCCCTTTTCCACTTCTTCTTGCTAGGAAAGATTATGGCTCCGTCCCCCCTCTCTCAGAAAAACAAATGACATAATGGAAAGAGCAAGCAGCAAACTCCTTTTGTCATTTGGCAGACATTTTGGCCAAAGATGAAGGTTTTTAATTTTTTTCACTCTACTTTTACTTTTGGAATTTGTATAATTTATATCACATTCCGTTTGAACTCGTAGGCAATAAAACTTTGTGCGTTTTAACTGGGTGAAACATCATTTTGGATGCAAACGAAATAAACAAGTATGTAAATCAGTGCACCTGAGTGCAGTTAAACGCTGCATGTTTTCCACATTTCCAGTTGTTTTGGTTTTTGGATTTCCTATCTCTTCTTGGCCATATCGGCAGTTTGTTTCTGTTGGCTCTGCGACCATGTGCTCCTAGTTGGCACTTCAGATGTCCACATATTTCAGACTGTTCTCGTCTTTAAGGGATAATCTGGATTAGTGATGTTCTACTGTCACCAACAAATCTTCAGGTACATAGAGTCCCCTTGCTATTGGCAATGTATTACGGAAACTCTCACAATCCCATTGAAAAAGGATTATTACCATCTTGGATTTGTGCATTTTTAAAGTCTTCTGTTAAACATTTCTGTCCGTCTTCCCTCCCAAAACAAATATTTTCCCTCCCTTTTCCTGTCTCATTTACTGTCCCAGAGGTAATTGTTGCCTACAGCCCCCACCCCCCAGGCATCCTAACTCTACTCTGGCCTTAATAAACCCAGTAGTTCCTTTGACAACGTGTGACTTGAAAGCAGGAAATAATGGGCCCTAAATGCTAAATCTTTACAGGTTATTGACTTGTGGAGAGAGCGCGTATGCAGCAGGCTCTGCCATCGTTTCAGTTTCCCCTTTCTAGCCTTGTGACCATTTTGTTTCACTGCAGACACTGTAGCACCCATTTGTCAGGAACTGTGCAGCATTTCTACAGCTTCTGAACCAATTGTTCATGCCATCTTTGCGATACTGGCTCAAATACAGCAGCACCACATGATTGTATTTTATGGCCACAGCTTGTTGTCTTTTGTTACATTTGAATACCAGGTTGCCCGGTCTTTGGTTGCTTTTTAGTGGCTGGACTCTTTTACATTGCACAGCCGTTTGTTTTGACTGGTACTGTTAAAAGGCATCTAGAGGCGTCTGTTGGAACCGGCTTCACACAGTCATCTTTTCCCCAGGCCAAATATAAAGGCTGGGGAAATGACAACCCCCCCCCCCCCTTCCATCTATTTCTCCTAAGCAATAAAGGCATTTACAGCACTGTAAAGACATGTCAATTGCTGTATCCAGCGGGTTTTCTGTGTCCTGCAATAGTCATGGGGGGGCGAGGGTTCACCTCGTGGTCAGACTCTCAGGTTCATATGGAAAAAAGCCGCCGCCTCCCGTTCCCTCGCCAAGAACCAAATCCAACGGTTATCGCTCAACTCCAACAGTTCAAAGAAGTGTTTGTCCTGGAACATTCCATGACCTTCCCAGGCCAGGGGAGTGACACTGACTAGCTCTGGGTCTAGAGATGTTTGATATAGAAACGGTCCCCCACTAATCATGGCTACCATTTTCTGAACTGTGGATGGGACTTTTTCAGTGCATTGGTGTACATTTAGGCCTGCACCAGTGGCCTGTCTGTGTTTGTTCAATTAACCTGGTTTGAATGCAAAGGGAGAACTGCATCCACTCACATCAAACCATTCAAATGAAAGCTGTCTTACCCTAACAAGCCATTTTGTTTCTGTCATTCCAACGGTCGCTTTTGAGGACAGCTGGCCCAAACTGGCCTGACCTCCGCATTAGGAGTTGGTCTCCCTCTATTGTGGAGACCAAGGCTATTCAAATCAGGCCTCTTTGCCTTGAGGAATGGAAGTCTTCCTTGAGGAATGGCCCCTGTGTTGGAGGGAGCAGAGGGGGAACAGGGGCAGCCAGCCGGACTGACTTCAGGAGGTCCCGTCCTCATTTCCTGCCACTTCACACCAGCAAAGCCCCAGTGGGTCCTCTCTCCGCTCCCCGGCCCGGCTCATGTTTCCTCCCCAAAGCTTTAAGAGGCCTTTGTGTCCGAGTGCGCCGGACCGAGGGGGAACACGTCAACATGTCATAACTTAAGAACGTCTAGCAACCCACTTCCGGAAAAAAATGGGGAGTAGGTAAAGCCGGAGAACACATGGAAACTTTCACCTCTGTGGCAGAGAGGGGGAAGCTGTTGGAGAGGAAGAGTGAAAGGTAGTTTGTAGGGTTGTGATACCAGTATCATAATATTGTACCATGGCAAAAATGAACGCACAGCTTTTTTAAAACCTGCTGTATGTAAAATATAGTGTGCTATAGCTCGGAAAATAAATAATTGACTCTGGATGACAACATAATGATGTTTTGTTTCCAACGTTTGGGCTGTTTTCCAAAATAAGTTAAATCCGTTTCGTGTTTTGTTTCTTTACTAACAAGTATCACGATACCAGTATCGTCCCGGCCCTAGTAGTTTGGTGGGCTGGAAGGATTGGGAGGTAGGGAGGATGTGAGTTAGTGTGGCTGCTATGACAAGCAGGCAGGCAATCTGGCCTTCAAAGGCCCAGACAAGGCTGAGGCTCAGACTAGTGTACTGCCTGAACAAGGCTCTGACTGACGTCAGGGGGGGGGGGGGGGTTGTTATGTGGACTGAGATGCCCCTAGTCTCCCCAAGGCAAGAGCACTGAAAATAGCTTTATTGTACAGAGGAAAGAGCGAGCAACAGAGAGGGCGAGGGAGAAAAAAGCCTGTCTGTGACCTACTGGACAGACAAATTTGGTTTGCAGGCAAAATGGATTAAGAGATTTGAGCAGCAAAAAACAAGGGTGACTGATTGTGCTGAAGCGCATCCATTTTGAGGGTTTGAATTCAGAGACTGCTTTGGTGTGTGTCTGTGTGCACGCACACGCCCTCACATTCGGCAAGTCAATATTTGTCTGCTTTCCTCGTCTCTAGACATCCTCGTTCTGAGCAGTAGACCATAAAACTGTCATGTGGCCTGAAGATTTTCTGTTTTTATTTCTGTTTTCCCCCCCCTGCTGATAACAATATCATTGTAAACCAGCTAACCGCTCTCCCATGTCCTTATGGTCAGGATTTGCAAGAGGGAAAACAGTTTTATCTTATCTACTGTACAGTGTTTGCTTACACAATCGTGTAATTCCGAGGATCTGAGTATTTTGTCTCTGTCTGTGTCTGTGCTACACGTGTCTATGGGTAGCTGTATGTCTATTTGTATAAATTACTGTATATGTTTGTTAGTCAGTGCTGTGTGCCCTTGGTCTATGTGTGTCGTGTCTGTGCGTGCGTAATACTCTCATGTGTGCGTAACACACTGTGTGTGTGTGTGTGTGTTTTGAGAGGAATCCTGGCTGCGGCCCAGGATTTTCGTCTTGGTTGATAAAAAATGTGCTGCCTGCGGTACACATCTACTTGAGCGAGGGAACACACAGTTCTGGGCTGTCCTTTCCAATTGGCAGTCTCCGTACTGTTCTGTGACTGATAAGAGGGTAGTGTAAATAAAACTGTACAGCACAGCTCGTTACCGCTGAAGGGAGAGGAGAGGGAGAGAGGAAAAAAGGGAGAGCGTGGTGTCTGTACTCATTGTTCTGACGGATGTGTGTGTGTGTGTGTGTGTTTTTTGCACCCAGTGTACTGTCTTGCGTAACCCATTTGTGTAGGCTCACCGAACAGCCAGGCTGTGTTTTTGTTGGTTTCTGTGTTTGTCTGCTCGAATACCCCCCCCCCCCCTCTCTCTCTCTCTCGATCTGCCCCCTTTCTCTCTCGATCTGCCCCCTTTCTCTCTCGATCTGCCCCCTTTCTCTCTCGATCTGCCCCCTTTCGATCTGCCCCCTTTCTCTCTCGATCTGCCCCCTTTCTCTCTCTCTCTTTCTCTCTCTCTCGATCTGCCCCCTTTCTCTCGTTCTCTCGCTCTTTCTCTCGTTCTCTCTCACTCTTTCTCTCGTTCTCTCTCACTCTTTCTCTCGTGCTCTCTCTCTGCCTCTCCACAAAAGGAACAAACTGCATCTTCTGTCTGAGAAGTGCAGATGAATGGCATAGTTATGCGATCACATTGAGGGTAGGCTGTGTGTGTGGCGGTGCGGTGCGGATGGGCTCCGTTAGATTGGGTTAGCACAGACACACCGTGGGGTGGGCTACTGGCACTTCCAATCAGGTGTACCCCCCCCCCCCCTTACACAAACACACACTGTAGCCCTCTCACCGCGACCACTCTTCGCTCAGCTCGAGTTCCCCCACCACCCCCCCACCTCCCTCCAATCTGTGCCGTGACTTTGTTTTAATAATAATTTGGTAGGTGCTTATATTTGTCCTATTTCACACATGTACACGTGTGTATTATATGCCTGTTTGAATTGGAAATGTGTTTTTTGCATATCCCATCTCCCTAAGGAGACACGGCCGCCACGAAAGGCCATAAACAAAGTGTTCTGTTTCTTTTGAAACACAAAAAATCTCGCTGCCAAAATATGTTGTGCAATATTACAGAGGAGGAAGCAAAAAGGGTCCGTCCGTGGCACGTGGCACAAACCCCCACTCCCCCTCCTTTTCCCTGGGTTATTCGAAGCAACAGTTGTGCAAGGCCCATTATGTCAGGTTAGGGCCCGGTTGTGGCAACTTGAAGGAGGGAGGCCAAGGAGGGAGGAAGCAGGGGTTGTTAGAGAACAATTATTTTATAGCCACTTCTTTCTTTCTCTCTCTGGAGAGGCAGGCAGTTATTTTGAGCCGCAGAGTTGGTGCTTCCACGGCACTACCCGGGGCAGAGGGTCGGGGGAGGGGGGGCACTGTGCCAGACAGGAGTTTTTCTCTCACCTCTCCTCTAGCTGGCTACGAGATGCCTTCTATTGATAAAAAAATAAGTAGGAAAGGGAATGAAAATGTATCACTTTAATTTGGGTTAGGGTTTTTCAGTGGCCTCCTGAACAGGTCCTGCCTGCCAGCTGGGTGGCTGACTGACTGGGTGCTGTGACCCCTCTAACGGTCCTCCTCCCCACTCAGACAGTAATGACCCACACCAATAAGGTGCCACGGAGGTTTTGTCCACATAAAGACACGGGCGTCACGCCGCCACTTCCTCTAAGGATTTATGTCCATGTGCCGGGGTGTACACTTCAGCCTCCCTGGGGAGCGGTTAGTGTTGTGCCATTTGTGGGGCCCCGGTTCACTAAGCCTGCGCTGTGCTGGATCCCCCCAGGTAAAGATTGAATTAGCTCATGGCCCCTTTTAGTGATGGCTGCTCATGGTTACAGTACATTGAATGAAGCTAGCAGTCAAACAAGCATTGTAGTCAATGCTAGGGCCAGGAGTTTTTCTAGACCAGTGGTCGGCAACAGGTGAACGGCGGGCCAAAACCGGCATAAATAATACATTTATTTTTCATATTTGTTGTTTTTTTGTATTCGAATTTTTGGTCAAAAGACACTAAAATCTCTTAAGAATTCAGCTAAAAAGGATTTTAATCTATTGTATTCCCGCAAATAAAATAAACATTATCATGTCTCAATGTAATCAAGGTAAGAAATTATTGTATTTGAAAATCATCTCTTTTTGGCCTTAATTATGGTAATAGTACAAATTATTATAATTAAGTTCCTGCCTCCAGACCATCCTCAAATTGTCCGGCAGCTGAATCTAATTGCCTACCTGTGTTCTAGACCATGTGACCCAACCAGGAAAGACTCCTGACCCTATAATATCCAATAATCTCCATTGGGCTCTGGAAGAAGCAGGGGGAGCTGATTTTTATTCATGCAAATTTAAAATGTGATATTCTGTCTATCTCACCTGAACACGGTTCCCTCTCCAAAGGTTAAGTATCTTTCAACGGACAAATTATGCCATATGTTCAACTCTGCATTAAACATCCCTGGCCATACGTTGCCTTAAAATATGCAGAAAATCAAGGGTATTACTTTGGCAAGTTTTTTTCTACTGAAGTCCATATTTCTGTAGAAGAAATGGCTATAGGAACTAATGCCTTGTGCTGTGAGTGTGTGAAATGACAGTTAAGGTCTAGTACAATAACTCAAACAGTTACATAAGTTACATAAGTAACTGGCAAATGTACAACTCCATCTTGTCCATCATGCCTCAGTGTAACTTGTCTTCCTCAGACTAACAGTGTAGCTGTTTTGTAATAGTGTTGCGAAACCGACACCCAGTTTCTCTCTATCTCGGAGACCAAAAAAAGTTATGAGAATTAACTTCCTGTTTTGATTTGCTGCTGCTGCTGCCGGAGGGTGTCGTAACCCTTGGAGACGATGCCAAGAACAGAACAACCAAGGTCTGGTTTAGGGTTCTCATTGTCCTGGGATCAGGACCACACAGGAACACAGAACACACCTGTTTGATATCTGGGTGGAGCAGGACAGCGAGTTAGCGAGCCTTGACGTGCTCCCATAGCACCCCCTGTTTGTGTTTTGATAAATACCTCTGCTCCTCATGCTGCACTCACAGTTCAATTCAATAAACATTATTTTGTTATTGCCCCTGGCTGGGGAATAAATCAAGTTTATTGAACTGAATTGGATTGTAGAAGTGCAGTGTGAAGAGAAGAGGCCCAACGTTGGCACATGTTCCCATACTGCACTAATAAAGCTGCTCAGACACAATGGCTCATGTAATATTCAGTGCTATGTCAATACCAATTTTCAAAAATAGGAACATCACTTATACATCTGAGTTTGCTTGTTATAGGTGCGTGGGAATTGTTTTTTATGATATCTTTAAAAGAAAAACCTGCACTCTGCTCTGCTCTTGGCAGTATCAGTTTGTTAATTTAAATACATGTTTTCACTACACAAAAATGGTATGGCTGTTCAGAAGGCTATGTAGCACTACCCCACATGCTGTACTACGCAAGTAGAGTTAAGCCAACTACACTGTAGGAACCATATTATGTCATCCTACATAACTACTGCTGTACACACCTTTTTCTATTCATATACGGTCTATAAACACCATCCATATTTGACACCCTCCTGTCTCCTCTCCTGTGTTGCAGCTGGTGAGAAGGCCATTGTCTGTGACCAGTGTGGGGCCCAGTTCCAGAAGGAGGATGCTCTGGAGGCTCACAGACAGATCCACACATGTAAGAACACATCCCGCATCTGCTTCAATAAGGCTTTACACATGTTCCCCCATCACTCTGTGTGTTAGGGAGATTGTGATCTCTTTGAAACAGTTGCTCCACTCCCACCATGGTCTTGTACACCCATCTATGTCTGTGTCTGTTGTGCAAGTGTCTACAGTATGCTCTTGAGCTTAAAGTTTGAACCAATTCAGGCGAAACAGGTCAGATTGATGGCTATAAATATGGCCCAAAAAACACATGCATTTTAGTGTGCCTAAATGGTCTCAATGGTCTAAAGTATATTGAGTAACGTCTAATGCTAGTTGACCTTAATGCTAGTTGACTCATTATTAAGTCTTAGTTGTTTTTACACCACTGTGTGTCTACAATAGGTGATGTATTATGGCGCTTGCCGCTGACCGAAGCAGAAAGACTCAGTGGTGAACATATCCACATGCATGGCTTCTGGCATAAAGCCGAACCCCCCTGAGTTATGTTTATAAGCCGGTTGGCTCGCGTCACAGTGGCCAGTGGAAGGTGAGGGTCTGGAATCTTCCCTGGCACACGGGCTCCCTCAGCCTGGATGCCAGAGAGGGGGAAGGGAAGAGTCACCCAGACCTGGGACCTACCGTCCACTGGCTAGCTGGATGGGACTGGATCATATCAGGCCTTTTAATAAAGCAGTGGTAATCAATACGGGACGGTGGGGGGGTGCCTTTCACTTGGCAAGCCAGTCTGGTTCATCAGCGACAGGAGGATGAGGATGGCGACGTCTTTCCAGCAGATTCCAAAGATCACTCACTCATATATGGCCGACTCGGGTTTCCCTCCCCTCACAGTGTGTTGATCCACCGCTGCTTGATACTGTGGGAAGGGTGACAAGGTGTGTTGTGACTGTTGGACTCCAGAGTGTGTCAGATGGGTCACAACCTCTGGTGTGTAGCATTGATGTGTGTGACCCGCGGTTTACTGGGTTACAGCCATTCTATCAATCCACACTTATGTGATTGGCCAAACAAACAACAAGCCATCCTCTTTCAGGACTATGGACTGGTAATGTGATCCAAGCAATGTTCTCCTGTCACTATATCAACCTCAATATCTTCCCAAGTGATACATTTATCTCTTCCTTTTTTTTCTCCAATGGAAACTTTTTCAGTAGATATAGTTTTGTTGTGCTCATTGAGAGAGTTAGCCATTGTTAGGGTGATGTTACTCAACCTGCAGGGAAGTCATGCTCTGTTTTGTATTCGAAATGGGGGGGGGAGCTCCTCTGGGTATTTTTCTATTGCAGTACAAACAGAATCAGGATGGACTATGTGACACCCCGTATCATGAAGGCATTGATACGTCTCATCCAAGCCTGACTCGAACAACTTTCCGGAGCAATCTTGTTGGCCCCGCATTTTTTGACACTCATGTCTCAGGGCTAGCCCCACTTGAGCAGGCCCCCTATTTGACAGTGGCTGGGGCCTCCGGAGCGGCATTGACCAATTCGAGGGTCCCGGAGTGAAGAGGGGTTAAACTAGGCTAATGATTGGACAGGCATACCAGCAGAAAGGAATGCAGCTCTAAATATAGCATTCCAGTCTGGTCTAGAAAAATGGGCAGCACGACTTGTCTTCCTGCCAGGTATTGGAACAGCAGTGAGGCCAGTCTCCCCCGAGGCCCGCCAGGCTTATATTTTAAAATGTGCTGTAACGCATGGCTAGGCTGATACGCCGGCTCCATCCCTCAATATGCTCACCCATATGCTTAGCTTTACTCAGTTTACTAGCTCTGGAAAATGGGTTGTCACCTTATTCTGTTTGTGTGCGGCTCTGTGTATGCCTGTGTGGCAATACATAACTTACTGTACACTGTCAGGAAGGGGATTACTCATACTTGAAACCGTTTAGAACAACGTTTCCATTAAGCATGACTCATGTAAGGTGAGATTGAGAGGTGAATGAACGGTGAGGAATCCCTGTTCTGTTTACTCTCACTCTGCTATACAGAACTGTTTGAATGACTCAAAGTTCACAATGAGATGTAATATACACCTTTTTCAAAGTAAGAAAAGTGCTCCTCTGAGAGCTGCTGTGTCCATCCAACCCCAGAGAAAACAGTTACTTAACAGCTAGAGATTTCTTCCTCCCCACTCACCTTCTACCCCCTCGGTCCACAGTCCGGTGGTTGTGTGACTGTGTCGCACCCGCTATGTAAATAGTTAATGGCCGTCGACATAGAGGTGGTGTTTAGGATGACCAGAGTTTTACGTGGCGCTGTAAACGTCCGGGTCTCGGACTCCTGCTGACAGAGAAGGTACAGAGGGGCAGAGAGCGAAGGCCTGTTCCCCTCGCGCAGTCATTGCACCCCCCCCCCCCCCCCCGCATCTGAAATACTCTGTCAAACTGTCTGTTTTTATTTTTATACATGTGCAGCGTACACTGTAAATTTTGAATGTAAGACTTGAAATAAGAATATTGTTTTATAAAGATATTAGTTATTGTGCAAATGGAGACCTATTATTTTCCTTTGTAATGGCTGTAATAATAATTAAATATAAAACACTGTTTTTGCACAGGGGTCGAACACCAGACTGAGGAATACATAGGAGGGGGAAACATTGTTGACCATCAAAGCCAGATGTTATCTGAGTGGCTGCTTGGCAGCAAGGGTTGTTGTTCTCAAATGACAATATTTGGCCCTGAAGTCATGCCCATTTCTGGGTAATGCTGCTCTTTCAATGGGCACTATTGTGGCATCCCTTCTGGCCAGTTGACGTCAGAAGTATCAGCTGCCACGGTGCTTCTTTAGCCGCTCAGACTCACACTGCTTGTGAAACAGGCTTTATATTTAGTGTTAGTTGGTATGTGCTTAGGTTAGGTTATATCCCTGTGCATGCATGTACATTACTCCGAACATGCACAGTATGAACACATGAATGTATGTGTTCACGCAGTAGGTTCCTGCCCTGGTCTGGCTTACTTCCTTTTTAGGGGCAGCCCAACCCGACTCCTACCTACAGCGCCTTCGTAAAGCATTCTGACCCCTCGACTTTTTCCACATTTCATGTTACAGCCTTATTCTGAAGTTGATTTTAAATGGGGTTTTTTCCCTCATCAATCTACACACAATACCCATAATGACGAAGCAAAAGAAATGTCTGTTAATTTATAAAAGATTTCAAACTGAAATATCACATTACCATAAGTATTCAGACCCTTTACTCAGTACTTTGTTGAAGCACCTTCGGTAGCGATTACAGCCTCGAGTCGTCTTGGGTATGACACTACAATCAAATTTCAATCAATCAAATGAAGCCCATTTTACATCAGCCGACCTTAAAGTGCTACACAGAAACACATAAAACCCCAAACAGCAAACAATGCAGGTGTAGAAGCACGGTGGCTAGGAAAAGCTGCCTAGAAAGGCCAGAACCTAGGAAGAAACCTAGAGAGGAACCAGGCTCTGAGGGGTGGCCAGTCCTCTTCTGGCTGTGCTGGGTGGAGATAACAGTACATGGCCAAGATGTTCAAATGTTCATAGATGACCAGCAGGGTCAAATAATAATAATCACAGTGGTTGTAGAGGTTGCAACAGGTCAGCACCTCAGGAGTAAATGTCAGTTGATTTTTAATAGTCGAGCATTCAGAGTTAGAGACAGCAGGTGCGGTAGAGAGAGGGAGAGGACCAACCAGGCAGGATATAAACAAGGATGACACACCTGTATTTGGGGAGTTTCTCCCATTCTTCTCTGCAGATCCTCTCAAACTGTCAGGCTGGATGGGGAGCTTTGCTGCACAGATATTTTCCGGTCTCTCCAGAGATGTCTGATCGGGTTCAAATCCGGGCTCTGGTTGGGCCACTCAAGGACATTCAGAGACTTGTTCGGAATCCACTCCTGTGTTGTCTTGGCCGTGTTTTTAGGGTCATTGTCCTGTTGGAAGGTGAACCTTTGCCCCAGTCTGAGCTTGAGTCCTCTGGAGCAGGTTTTCATCAAGGATCTCGCTGTACTTTGCTCCGTTCGTCTTTGCCTCGATCCTGACTAGTCTCCCTGCTGATAAAAAACCTCCACACAGCATGATGCTGCCACCACCATGTGTCACTGTAGGGATGGTGCAAGGTTTCCTCCAGACATTCAGGCCAAAGAGTCCAATCTTTGTTTCGTCAGACTAGAGAATCTTGTTTCTCATGGTCTGAGAATGGTCTGAGAATCTTTAGGTGCCTTTTGGCAAACCCCAAGCAGGCTGTCATGTGCCTTTTACTGGGGAGTGGCTCTAGGGAGAGTTAAGAATGATGGAGGCCACTGTTCTTGGGGACCTTCAATGCTGCAGAAATGTTTCCCCAGATCTGTGCCTCAACACAATCCTGTCTCGGAGCTCTACGGACAATTCCTTCGACCTCGTGGCTTGGTTTATGCTCTGACATGCACTGTCAACTGTGGAACTTTATATAGACAGGTGTGTGCCTTTCCAAATCATGTCCAATCAATTGAATTTACCACAGGTGGAATTGTAGAAGCATTTCAAGGATGATCAATGGAAACAGGATGCACCTGAGCACTATTTTGAGTGTCATAGCGAAGGAGCTGAATACTTATGTAAATAAGGAATTTCTGTTTAAAAAATATATAAAAATGCAAAAAAATCTAAAAACCTGTTTTCACTCTGTCATCATGGGGTATTGTGTGTACATTGCTGTTTCATTTGTTTAAAAAAAAATCAATTTTAGAATAAGGCTGTAACTTAACAAAATGTGGAAAGATTCAAGGGTCTAAATACTTTCCGAAGGCACTGTATATCACCTCTCGCTCCGGAGGGTTCCATCTCCACTTCACAAGTCACTGGTGGAATCACATTATAGCACCTGACATTGATCATTTAGCAACAAGCTTGAAGGACACACCCCTCTCACACAAGACACATCTTAATGGTTTGAACTAGGAGGAGAGAGATTCCATGTCCTGATGTGACTTTTGAGCTTGATGACGTAATATGAGTGCCATCAATGCATCTACATCTGCACTGTCAGTTTTTGCCCCCCTCTAGAATTGGGTGCTTTTGCTGATCATGCAAATTATCCGAATGTCACCTTCTGGCATTGGAAGCTCATCTGATTTTGTCCAAGTTTGGAAGCGAAGCAGGGTGGAGGTTTTTACCCCGTTTTCTCCCCAATTTTGTGGTAATCCAATTGGTAGTTGCAGTCTTGTCTCATCCCGTACGGACTCGGAGTCGAAGGTCGAGAGCTGTGCATCCTCCGATACACAACCCACACTACTTCTTGACACAATGCCCACTTAACCCGGAAGCCAGCTGCACCAATGTGTCAGAGGAAACACAGTGCACCTGGTGACTGTGTAAGCGTGCACTGCGCCCAGCCCACCACAGGAGTCGCTAGTGCGCGATTGTGACAAGGACACCTCTGCCGGCCAAACCGTCCCCTATCTCGGACGACGCTGGGCCAATTGTGCGCCACGCCACGGGTCTCCTGGTCGCGGCCGGCTGCGACAGAGCCTGGAATCGAACCCAGAATCTCTAGTGGCACAGCTAGCACTGTGATGCAGTGTCTTAGACCACTGCGCCACTCGGGAGGCCAAGCAACGTGTTTTCTATGAGATGGTGGTAGTCACGTTTATAGACAAGCACTCTGACCGCTCCTCAGTGAAGATCCCTAAATAATAGAAGGGACTACCCCTCCTTTTCTATCCCTCCCCCCCTTTTCCTCCCCTCCTTTTTAAGTCTTGTGTTACAGGGAAAATATGCTAAACATTTTGGAGAGGCAACAGTGGGTTTAGCCGGTGGGAACACGGCGTGACTCCAGCAACCGGGCCACAGAGTAAACAGTTTCTTTCTCAAGACAGAAATAGTTTGGACAGTGAGCGAGAGAAAAGGGAGGACAACACGCCTGTGTTATGGCACAGGGAGAAAATAAACCATGAGGCCTCTTTCCTTCTTTTCTTTCCTTCTTTCTCTCGCTTTCCCTCCCACCCCTACTTTGTTTTTCTCTCCCACATCTGAAAATGTTCACACTGGTGGCCTCCCAATCAGTCTCCACACACACCCTTCCCACGTGACTCTCCTAAATTGGACCGTTGCCACCGGTGCACAGGGGTCACGTCAAAAGTGTTGATTATCTCAATCACATTAGGCGAATGGGAGCGTCTGTTTAGCATTTAGTTCATTGTGACGTTATTAAGTTGTCAGTGAGCATTAGAGCCACAATGGATAGTGCGTGCGTGTGCTCCCCACATAGCCTTGGTATGAAGCGTTTCTGTTTGCCTGAAAGATCTTAAATTCTGGCGTGTTTATGTGGAAATCAAGGTTTGACTAAATAGATGTATTACCACACCGACATTAACCACGTTTATTCAGCACAAACCGTCTAGAAATAGTAACTGGAGGTACATGAAGGTTATTGGGTAGCGTTTCATTTTTGATTGTCGCGTTAGCGTCATGAATGCCCCCCTGCTGCGGTCATCGGGTGCGCAGTAATGCTGATGAGCATGGCTAGACGCTAGCCACCATATTTCACTAGCCATTCAGTAATGCTGATGAGCATGGCTAGACGCTAGCCACCATATTTCACTAGCCATTCAGTAATGCTGATGAGCATGGCTAGACGCTAGCCACCATATTTCACTAGCCATTCATTATTGAGCAAGCTGTCCTTCACTCCGGCAGATTACCCATTTGTCTGTCTGACTCCCTCCCGTGGAGGGCACTCAGGGTCGACGCAGGTATCGTATTGTAAACCACAGTGGAGTGCACTTGTAGCAAATGTCTTTGTCCCTTCATAGTACCCTATTGAGGCATAGTTGTCATAAAAGTGTACTGTGTATGTATTGTGTAGATTTTTGTGTCCTTATAAACCACTATGAATTGCACGGACACTTTTGGCTGATGTAATAGTATTTGTCCCCTGTTTGGTCATCAGGTGTAATGCAGAGATATGTGTCCTTGTGAGACCCGGAGTGACAGTTGATGTGACGGCTAAACTGTCCGTCACTGTAGAGAGGCTGGGATTGGTCCCCTTGATGGTCCTTCCTCCCAGGTGATGTCTAGTTCCCACCGAAGGTCACAGGGTTCAGAGGGAGGGATACTGTATCTCCTAAATATACCACAAGAATGGGCTCACCCAGACTGACCCCCTTCTGATTGAAAGAGGAGAATCTCCTTTTGATGTTACTGGTAATCAGAACTCAACCATTCCCATTTTGTTTTCACCTTCTCTAGTTTTGCCCAGTCTTTTTTCATTCATCATCCTGTGTGAAAGTGAAAAGACTGAAAGCGAGTGAGAATACGTCAGGGTCATTTGACTTTGCGGGAGAAGTTTAACAGGTGACATAGGCCAAGCATTGAAACCCAAACCTCCCACTGTCCCAGTTAAAACAGTTGTGCTATGCAGTATGGGTAACATTTGCTAAAGTGCAGTTAAAGAAATCTTTCAGCTGACTGTCTGTCTGAATCTGTGTTATTGCAGTTGCCTTGGGCCATTACTCTTCTCTATTTTTATAAATGACTTGACTTACAAGATGCTAGAATGACTATGTATGCAGATGATTCCACTCTCTACATGTCATCACCCAAAGCCAGTGAGGTCACTGACATTCTAAATAAGGAATTAGTCAGTATCTGAATGGGTGATTTAATAATGCACTGGTCTTAAATACATCTACAACTAAAAGCATTGTATTTGGTTCAAAACAGTCTCAAAGACCTAAATCTCATCTGGAATTGTGTAAAAAGTGTGTGACCATTGAGCAAGTTGAGGAAGCTGAACTTTTCATGGGCTCCCGAGTGGTGCAGTGGTATAAGGCACTTCATCTCAGTGCTAGAGGTGTCACTACAGACCCTGGTTCGATTCACAACTGGCTGTGATTGGGAGTCCCATAGGGCGGCGCATAATTGGCCCAGCGTCCTCTGGGTTAGGGTTTAGCTGGGGTAGGTCATCATTGTAAATAAGAATTTGTTCTTAACTGACTTGCTTAGTTGAATAACTCCTTGGTATAACATTGGATGGTCAAGTCATATTGACAAAGTTATTGTGAAGGGACATGTTGGGTATGTTTGTTCTAAAAAATAGTTATGTGTTTTTTGACACATCAAATGCACTAGTTGTTCAGGCTCTAGTCTTGTCCCATCAAAGGAAGACCCAGCAAAGCTGCAACTGGCTCAAAAGTGAGCAATACGCCTTGCCTGTAACTGCACATGTAACAGATGTCCAGCAAAGACGCAAAGTCTCGTCACCAGTGTAACAGATGTGATTGTACTTTGTAACTCTGTCCAGCCAGTCGAGCCCAGTTGACAGATGTTTATTCGCTTGCGTGTCAATATCAGACGGGTCATTTTGTAATCAAACATCATAACCGGGACAAAAATAGTACAAAATACAACAAACGTAAGTACCTGACGATAGACACAAGGAAGCACATTAGATGTGCAGGACAACCATATGGCTGTAGATTTGTGATTGGTCTGTTAGCATGGAAATAAGTGAATTAGCAGGGAGCTAATGTGGCCACTACAATTCGAGCATGCATGCTAACTCATCTCTTACTGCAATAACATACAAAACACATCCCAGGATGCCCACAGTGTTTTACACGTAGCACACACGTTGTCTAGTGGTTAAGTGGTTTGGCCAGTAACCGCAGGTCGCTGGTTCGAATCCCCTAACCAACTAGGTGAAAAATGTTGATGGGCCCTTGAGCAAGGCACTAGACCCTAATTGCTCCTGTAAGTCGCTCTGGAAAAGAGTTTTCTAAATGACTAAAACATAAATATATACACATCAGAACATGTAACATAGTACACATTGTAGATATGAAAATAGACGTTTCAGAGTGTGACCTACTGTACCACTTGCCTGTCAATATCAGACTGGGAAGAATTTAAGTTTGCGGTCTCCCTCTATCTGCATGTATGACCAATGGCATAACACCTTACTGATATGTAAATTCATTCAACAAATAGGAATACATAAACATCAAAAACATATTTCTGCAGTGTCAAGTGAAAACATAACTAACCCTGTAACACATATACAGAACTAACATCAACAAAATGCAGGCCAGTCTTTCCAGGTTGAGGCGACTTAGCTGCTTCTCTTCTAGTTTTTATCAGAAGTATTACTGTAATGAAAATTCCAGATTGTCTGTATAATCAAATAACATTCAGCTCCGACACCCATAGATACCTCACAATACATGCCACCAGGGGTCTCTCCACAGTCCCCAAGTCCAAAACGAATACAGCAACACACTGTATTATACAGAGCCACGGTCTGTGACTCCCTTCGATCTCCAATTACTCAAGCAAACAGCAGAATTACCTTTAAAAAAAAGATGAAAGGTCTCTTGGAACGGCGGGGACTGGGGGAGGGGACACAGTTTTTTTTAGTTTTATTCTTTATTTTGTTTGAATATCGTTGTATTTGTAATGTGTGTGACTGTCCTTGTCTATCAGTGTACCAGTGTGTTGTGTTTTTTTCTGGACCCCAGGAGGAATAGATGCTGCTTCTGCAAAAGCTAATGGGGATCCAAATAAACAAATACATATTTTAATAGTGGATCTATCAACCTCTTCTGCAGCCCTAAAAGGCCTTAAACTCAACGCTCCTCTTCTCTCTGCTCTCCTAGACAGAACTTTTTTTTCTCCCTCCATCTCGCTCACTCACTTCCCAAAATAAGAAGTGTACAAGTGGTCTGAGTCAGTGACCAAATTAAATCAAGTGCAGACCTAGACTACGGTCTCTTCTTCTTCTCCCTGTTTTTTTTCTCTCTGCTCCCCTCTCCAAACAAATGTTTTCCCCTGATAGGATATAAATGAGTTTTCCAGGCGTAGGGATGCTCCGAGACGGCCTGATAGATACCATGCGGTGGGACGGCGGCAGGCCAACACCCAGAAGTAATCATCTGCCGTGGCAGGAATGTTTAGCCTTTAGGCCAAGTGTAAATTCCCACAATGAGTTGTGCGTTTATTGACTGTGCCTCGTGCATTTTGAGGCGTCTATGCGAGGGGCCGTGAGTGTGCACCGACACAGCCTCCTTCCACCACCTACCCCAGCCAGTGAGAAGTACCCAACTGGGCCTCTCCGTTCTCTAGCCTCTGGGTCACGGCTTAGAAGGTGTCGTGGTGGCATTGTGGCATCGCCACGGGAACATGGGGAACAACACAGTTTTGGGGGTAGTGAAGGAAGAACCTGTTGTAGAAGGGGGAGATCTGGCAGCAAATTGGGATATCAGAATCTGTTTGGCGGAGCAGTCGGGGAGAATCGCTCGGTACGAGCGGGCTTTATGGCACATTGTTGGCGAGAAAGTTTCGTAGGAGAGATTATGGACTCCCGGAGGTTCGGCGATTCACGCTCCGTAAAAGAAAGCCAGCAGGAAGCTGGGCAATCTGGACGCCAAACCCCCTCGCTCTCGGAGATGTCTCTCAGCACGTTACAATATGACCCCAGCAGCCCATCCTGTCTCCAACACGCATTAACTCCCCCAGATTTAACATTCACAACACTGTAGCCTGGCTGTCTTCCTGTTTGTCTCGGTTTCCCACCTTGAAATATGCCTGCCACATATTACCCTTGTGGCGTGGGGGCTTTGAATAGGGAAGGTTTTGCCGGAGAAGGAACAGAGGCCTGGCCATCACAATAACCAAGGCCCTTTTGTCCACAGCGGTATTGGGAGTCAATTTTCCTGCAGAATTAGATTTGAGCCGTTTGAGGATTCTTTAGAAGCGTTTCATCGTGTAAAAAAAAACAGTGACGCAAGAGGCCACGTTTAATTTACAGTGCAAATACTTTTCGATTAGCACAGAAGGAATTGGTAGAGGAGAGATGGGGGTTGACTTGCTTTCTTTTTTTGCTGTTGTCGCCACAGAAAGAGGAGAGGGGGTTTAAAATGGCTCTTCTGTTATTTAATTGTGAAACGGGGAGATTAGTGTGAGCACTTCCAACCTTTCACCCCGCACAAAGGAACCATCAGATCTGGTTGCCTAGTGACATGAGTTTCACACTGGCCAATTTAGCCGCTCACCGTCGCTCGCTACCTGTGTTCTGTGAAAGGATGGTGTGTGTGATTACACAAACCTTAGCTCCCCCCGGCCAATCGACTGGACTCTAATGGCGCGAGGAGCAATACAATTTAAGATGGCCGCAGCATCCTCTCTTTGTCCATCTCATCAAATCATATAAAAGTTAATGTCCCCGGAACAATGACATTCAAAAGCCAGTTTAGGCTTGGAGAATGCTCAGCTGCAGACCAGGGGGAGCACCAAGGTATGTCCATCTCCAATGTGCACTGCACAATCAAAGTGCACTTAACAGTGTCATATTGATTATGGTGGCTTAACCTCGGTAAATCTCTACTCTGTGTTGGCATTAGGCCCATAGACTCAGTGAGATGGGCCGCTCTTCAAGCCAGATGCTCTTGTGCTTTTCCTATTAAATCATATTACTGTGACTCGGACATATGGGTATTGCTGGCGTTTGTCAAAGTCTGACAAAATGCTGTGTGACTGGAGTGACTCAGGACCATAGCCTAAATCTCTCCCAGAAATACTGTGTGACTGGAGTGACTCAGGATCATAGCCTAAATCTCTCCCAGAAATACTGTGTGACTGGAGTGACTCAGGATCATAGCCTAAATCTCTCCCAGAAATACTGTGTGACTGGAGTGACTCAGGATCATGACTCAGGATCATAGTAAATCTCTAAATCTCTCCCAGAAATACTGTGTGACTGGAGTGACTCAGGATCATAGCCTAAATCTCTCCCAGAAATGCTGTGGACTGGAGTGACTCAGGATCATAGCCTAAATCTCTCACAGAAATGCTGTGGACTGGAGTGACTCAGGATCATAGCCTAAATCTCTCACAGAAATGCTGTGTGACTGGAGTGACTCAGGATCATAGCCTAAATCTCTCACAGAAATGCTGTGGACTGGAGTGACTCAGGATCATAGCCTAAATCTCTCACAGAAATGCTGTGTGACTGGAGTGACTCAGGATCATAGCCTAAATCTCTCACAGAAATGCTGTGTGACTTTTTTTTGTTTGTTGTTTTTTTTGACCAGAGTCTGACAGAAACGGAAGCAGAGAAAGAGTGGAATGTGGAGGCATTGTACCTCAGCGGAAGGGACTAGTTTTCCCTCGATGGCGGATGACAGTGCGAAGTGGGAACTCAGGTGGGACCCATTACTCCCATGGAGGGCCTGGTTCTTATCAGTTAATAGAAGATTTCAGAGGAGCAGGATTGTTTTGATAGATGGAACCTGGTCAGGCCTTTAACAAGTCACAGAAACCCCACAAAATGAAATGGCGCTAAAGCTAGATAAAGGCTCAGTGTTAATTCCTGAAAAAGAAAGGGAGGGGTACATTTTCTGAGTTTGTAGGTGAAATTGTGTTTTTTTTCTGTGTCAAGAATGTTGTCAGATGGTTATTCTGGTGTTTGGAAATCCTAACTGGCTGGATAAGGGCTTTGTCTATTTGCACAGGTGTTGGCTTTGTGAGTGAGTCAGCGCTTCTACCTGATTATCCATTCCTCTAGAATGCTGTACATTTAATTAGCAATTTTGTGGGGCTTGTCATTACTGGTAAACCTTTGCTCTGGGTTCTTAATTCAATATAGCTTCCTCGTTTGGTCCAGTTTCAACTCCTATGTCACTGCTCATTTTCCTTTTATTTTTTATTTATCTGGAATCCACAGCATCAAAGAAGAAATAGGGAAAGTAAGAGAAAAAAAATAATTTGAAGACTGTGCTCTAAGTTAGTTTGGCTCATTAACTCGGTTTAGTGTAATTCTGGTCCGTCTAGTTTGGTTAGTTTATCATGGGAAATTAGAGGGTGTTAGCTAGTGGCTCACTGTGTTTAGTTTCATTTCTAGACTATGAATGCCTGTTGGTGTGTCCACTCTGGCCCCAATTGATCCCCCAGCCAGGAGGGAGAGAAACAGCCCCCCCATGGAATTCCGAGGGCTGGAGTGAAGTGGTGGTGGGGGTTCAGTCTAGAGGCCCCCCTTCCAGGGCCCGGTGTCCGTTTACAGTCCGACCACACGGCCCGCTGACCACTGCTCCTGGAATGTGATTGATTAGGTGGTATTTGGGCCTTTGAGGACCTTTCAGCAGCTTAGGGGTCAGGGTTCATCTCCTCCGCAAATCTGCTTCCTTTTGTACAGTGGCGCGCCAGGAGAGAAGCCTCACAAAAAACTTTTTTCTCCCTCTTCTTCTTTATCTTCTTCTTCACCCTGTGAAAATGGGGGAGGGAACATCAATTTAAGCCGCTCTTAAACCGAGCGAATTGGTCTTAAATTCAAAGGGTGCTTTTCTTTTAAACGTTATTGACAGAAAATCTATAAAACAAAATGTGGAATTTAAGGTTTTTAAGGAGTTACGAGGCTGTTAAAAGCACAAAAACTGTTATGGAACGTTTTTAGCAGCAATGATATTGAGCCTTAGTCTTTTAAGATGAATATTTTCAAAGATAAGAGCTGACATAAAACATCTAAAAACAAACTTTGTGAATTTCCAATAGTCGGATTGCCGTTTAATTTGATAACGGTTTATTCTGAAAGTTCTCTGAGATCATACTCTCCTCACCCAAGCAAAATGTTCCTCTCCAAAAGCAAGTCCAATTTATTTAATGCTTTAGAGAAGAAGACTGAATTGGTTTGGCCATTTGCTGTCTTAACACAAGTGGAAGGAAGAGGCCTGGCCATGTAATCCTTTGATGTGCAGTCGGTCGGGGCTCAAGATGACAGTGCAATTCAAAAAATGTGCCAATCCTTGGCCCTCAGGGGCCAGCCTTTGTAGTCACAGGACCTGGATTATACTTTAACCCTAGGCTAGGGCTCGGGGCCAGGTGAAAGGGCACAAGTCTTAAAAAAATAACAGTTCACACCAGAATGCAAGGCCTGTCCACTTACTGGTTAGGTTCCCTTTTTAGTGAAATATTAGGTATTCAGTTAAACGTTTCCCTCATTCCCTTCTAATTTGTGTTTTTCTAAAAAGGTTGTGTTATCCTGAACCTTTTGCAGTTAATTTATATGCATGTGTGCTTAATACTTTCAGAGACATTTATTTAAATGTGTGAGGACAGAGTGTCTGTTTTGGTGTCTCACTTTTCTGTATGTGTTTGTGCATAACTGCATCTGGGTTTGCATTTGCCCCTTTGGCTCATATCTGTATGTTGGTGTATGTATGTCTAGGTCAGGTTTTTATCCAAGCAGACCACTACTACAAGGTGTCTGCAAACTCCCTGAAAAGTGTGGCGATTTATAACGGCCACTCTGGCCTCGCGATAAGTTCCTCTCCACGCTGTAATTTCCTGGGGTCTGTCGGAGATGATCTACGGCCCACAGGGAGAAGAGACTACCGACTGCAGAGGGGGATAGAGGGGATGCCCACACTGTGGTTGCCTGAGTGGACTCTCAAAGTATCACTGACTGACTGACTGCACATTGTGATATACCATTTCGCTGTGAGGTGACGGAGAAGGTAGGAGGGAGAGACTGAAACGTCAGAGCGACAGGTTAGGTGGTTGAGTCACTCTGTAAAAACACTGAATACATTGATATCATAATATCTGCTGTAAACATCTCTAAGGTTGGGCTTTGAGCTGTTTCTCCAATATTGCTGTCTGAGCGATATTTCCAATACAGATTCAATTATCCCCATTTAGCCTCTATGTTTTGAGGCTTTGGCAGAGTAGCAACTCTCACTCATTGACTGGAATAATCTGGTATTTTCCTATCCCCTTCAGTGACTTTTAGTGCAGCGCAACAAACTCCTGACCCCCCCCCCCCCCGAACCTACTTTCTATAGGCTAATCTTCAGCCCCTGAGCCGTATCTTTATTGTACACACATTACAGCTGTAGTAAAGTGGAAAAATTAAAATCCAGGATTTCTGGAGCCTGTTCCAACTCTGTGAGGTCATTTGAGGTCTTCCCCCTGCCTGCATTCGCTTCACTTGTGGAGCAGAGTCGAGGCACTGCGAACACAGTGGGGTGGTTGAGTCAGAAGAGCTCCACCTGGTGTTCAGAGGCAGTTTGGTGAACTGCATGCAGACAGTGCAATCGCCGTAGGGTTTTTCCGCTTTCCTTTCAGTTTCTGTGATTTTTAATTCACAAATGAATTTATGGTCCATTTTTGTGCAATTACGGCTATCATTACAGTTCGATGACTATCTCCCACTAATCTCGCTCTCATAATTCTCCTGCAGGACCAATTTATTGAATTGGATTGTTTATCTGCTTTTAGGCAATCTAGGGCAACACCAGACATATCCCATACCTCAGGAGAATGACAATGATGTTCCTTATAATAGATAATTATTTAATTTAGGCCTTATTTTCCATCCATTAGCACACATCAATGAACCATCGGAGGACACCGTATTTAGTGGTATTATAGTGCCTTTTATCATTGTCACTAGTAGTCTGCATTCAGACTTCCAATTGGCATTCTTAGAAGCCCATGGCCGAAATAGACACTACATGACCAAATGGATGTGGACACCTGTTCATCGAACATCTCATTCCAAAATCATTGGTATTAATATGGAGCTTGGCCCTCCCTTTGCTGCTATAACAGCCTACACTCTTCCGGGAAGGCTTTCTACTAGATGTTGGAACATTGCTGCGGGGACTTGCTTCCATTCAGCCACGAGCATTAGTGAGGTCGGGCACTGATTTTGGGCCATTAGGCCTGGCTCGCAGTCGGCGTTCCAATTCATTCCAAATGTGTTCGATGAGGTTGAGGTCAGGGCTCTGTGCAGGCCAGTCAAGTTTTTCCTCACTGATCTCAACAAACCATTTCTGTATGGACCTCGCTTTGTGCACGGGAGCATCGTCATACTGATACAGGGGCCTTCCCCAAAGTCATCTGGAATGTCATTGTATGCTGTAGCGTTAAGATTTCCCTTCAGTGGGACTAAGGGGCCTAGCACAAACTACGAAAAACAGCCCCATACCATTATTCCTCCTCCACCAAACTTTACAGTTGGCACTATGCATTCAGGCATGTATTATTTTCCTAGCATCTGCCAAACCCAGATTCATCCAACAGACTGCCAAATGGTAAAGTGTGATTCATCACTCCAAAGAACGCGTTTCCACTGCTCCAGTGTCCATTGGCGGCGAGCTTTACACCACTCCAGCCGACGCTTGGCATTGCGCATGGTTTAGGCTTTTGTGCGGCTGCTCGGCCTTGGAAACCCATTTCATTAGCTCCCGATCAACAGTTATTGTGCTGACGTTGCTTCCAGAGGCAGTTTGGAACTTGGTAGTGAGTGTTGCAACCCCGTTCTGTGAGCTTGTGTGGCCTACCATTTCACGGGCCAAGCTGTTGTTGCTCCTAAACGTTTCCATTTCACAATATCAGCAATTACAGTTGACCGGGGCAGCTCTAGCAGTGCATAAATTCGACTAACTGGCTTGTTGGAAAGGTGGCATCCTATGACAGTGCCACGTTGAAACTAAGCTCTTCAGTAATGCCATTCTACTGCCAGTGTTTGTCTATGGAGATTGCATGGTATTCACCTGTCAGCAACAAGTGTAGCTGAAATGGCTGGATCTACAAATTTGAAGGGGTGTCCACATACTTTTGTATATATAGTGCATGTTCACTTTTTAAGTGTTTTGGCAATGCATGAGGATTACATACACAGGTTTCTCAGAAACCAGTGCTCAGAAACTGCCCCTGTGAACTCCAGGCCAATGATGGCATTATCAGTTCTATAGGACCATACTTGTTGCTCACTTGGATACAAAGCTGTAGCGTTCTTGACAGGGTTTCTTTGCCTCGCAGAGTCTCTCGGCTCACTTTGATATCCCTTTGAAACATGCCTCTTTACTCTGGGCTGCCAGACGCTCTGCGCTGCAAATGACTAATTGAACTACCTTTTGAATGTGGGGTCGACAGCCTTGTAACTTCACAGTGAAGAGAAGATCTTAATCGGCTATAATACCATTTCTGATAAAATCTGGCTGGCGATATTGATTTAAAGTGCACTTCCACCAAGCCTATGTTTGTCAAGTTATGCTATGCATGATAATTCCGGTCTCTATTAGGCAGCCCATTGAGAGACTCGTTGGTATGAGATCCTTGCCTGTTCACATTGTCGTGATAGGCAGGAAGCATGATTGTCCGTCTAGCCCTACTGACGCTCCGATCTCACACACACACACACACACTGAGACTAATGCCTCTGGACAGTTGGTTTCTATACTATAATTACCATTACTTGCCATTCAAGGTGCAAAGGTTGTCCTTGAATGAATTGTAAATCACAACTTAATGCAACAATAACAACTATCCTTTTGTAATAGACACATCTCAAAACCTTTCCACATAAACAAAATGAATTGTTTGTTTATGAAATAAATTCAAAATTATATTAATTTTCCACAGCCATAATCATACCAGCATTTTTTTCATTCCTTTTTCTCCCCAATTTCGTGGTATCCAATTCTTAGTTACAGTCTTGTCTCATCGCTGCAACTCACTCGGGAGTGGCAAAGGTTGAGATCCGTGCGTCCTCCGAAACACAACCCAACCAAGCCGCACTGCTTCTTGACACAACGCCCACTTAATCCGGAAGCCAGCCGCACCAATGTGTCGGAGGAAACACTGTGCACCTGGAAACCTTGTCATTGTGCGCTGCGCCCGACCCGCCACGGGAGTCGCCCCATGGATTTGTTATTTTTTTTAAACTGTTGTGCACATTGTTAAACTTATCGTTCGATTTATCATTATCGTATCAATTTAGTCAATTTATCGCGATATGGATTTTGCAATATGTATTTTGGTCCCAGCTGTACATCTATAGCTACACTAGAAGGACAAGTAAAGTCAGACTTGTTCTTAGTTACAGTTATACATAGAGCTCGTCAGTCACTATGAGAACAAATTCTTGTCAGACCAAATTCTTGTCAGACTGACGTCACTCATGCCGAAGGCCTGTGCTGACTTGAGATGGATGGTTGTAGATGAGATGTTTTGATAGTAACATCTGTTTTTAGATGAATTCCCAGCGTTTTGTCAGACTGACAGGTGTTATCTCCCAGGGATAAACAAGGATGAGTGTCTCCACTAATATGAAGAAGTACATTCATTAGATTTCACACAAATGAAAGGAGGGAACCCTTAACGGACTGTGTGCGCGTGCGTACGGGTGCATGCTTTTTCTTCTTCCGAGTCCCCCTAAAGACATTGATTATAGATCATCAACTTTGAAAGCCTTGGGCTCCATCTCGACTGCCTGTCCTCTGCCTTCGTCCCATAACGCCAAATGTAGTTTTGAAAATAACGAATACATTCACATCTTCCTGGCTAACCCACTTAAATTATTGTTTTTCCGTCGACCATTTCCACCTGATAGTGTGTGTGCGTAGGCTTCACTACGTGTGTGTGTGTAAGAGAAAGAGAGCGAGAGACAAACTGGTCTTCTGTGGCCGCTAAGAGCCAACCCAAATCAATTTCCTTTCTAATGGAATTAAAAGGGTGGTTGGAGAGATTGAGGCAGAATGCTGTATTAGTTCTTCAAAAGCGCTCCCCAGCCCCCACCCACCTCCAAGGGGCCCTCTTCCTGATGCTGCGGCTTGATCGACACTCAGCTGATCTATAAATAAAGTATTTTCTTCCCTCACAAAGACTTGTTGAGCGCTGTGCTGTTTGCTGTTTGGCTTCAAGGTCAGGGCTGTCCCGCTCTCTAAATCAACATGTTTCATAGATCATTAGTAAAATGGCCCGGCCTAATTGAGACGGTCAACCTTCTGTCAACTGTTGGGAGAGACGGGGCAGGGGCTCGGACCAATGCATCCCTCTCTTTCCTCTTTCTCATTCTCTCTCGCACTCTGTTTCGCTCACTCCATCTCTTGCTTTTTCTCGCTGCAGCTTGTTTGCCTTTTCTCTGTTGCTGTTCAGTACAAGGTTATGGAGTTTGAATATTAGACACTTGGAGTGTTCCCATTGTTAAGATGTAATGTCATAGCTGTATTGGGCCTATGGATTGGCTTGGTAGATGCAGTGCTGTATCCCCTATTCCAGTAATCAGACATCACATGTACATCGTTTTTGTTTGTCTGACCGAGGGAGATGCCGAGTGCTCCATTTGACCCTGTGTGTGGAACAAAGAAGTCTGTTTGCGCTTTAACTGCAGTCTTGAGACAAATGGCAAATAAAATGGATCCGATGATCGTTGCGTTTCACATTTTTATTCAGTTGTTTACGCCAAAAACGTGCACAATCGAACAGAGCGCTGCCCCATACGGTCAAGGGCTCCCAAATTATGGAAGGCACATTGATTACTGTTCCTTTGTCTATTTAGGCATTTTTGCAGTTATACAAGCACAGCTTTCACTTGGGCTAGCCAGTTGTCTCGAGGCAGCATTCATTCCCTGGGCCGCGAGGTTTGAAATGTACATTGCCCTTAACCGAAGCGCCAACAAAAGGGATACTTGTAGCATCCTAGGAGCCACAAAGGCCTACATTAAGCTGGGGGAGAAGCATGCCATCCCTATTATACCTAATACCTTTATCTTTATAAGTCATTCGGCCATGCTTCTCCCATCGCATTCAGATATGATTAGCTTTACCTTTTTCTGCACCCATGGGATCTCCCTCCCACACCAGCGTCACTCTAAACCCCCCCCCCCGTTTTTTTTGTAGCCGTGCAGCTTTAGTCCCCTTTTCTCTTGCTTCCCCCGGCATCTCAGAAAACAAAACAAACTCCCATTTCTGTCAGATTGGACTAGAGGTTGAAGGGGGAGGAGTAGGAGGGGGGGGGTGACAGTAGAGAGGCGCTGAAAGCCTTTTGTCCACTGGGAAAGACCGTGTCAGCGCCAAGTGAGAAAAAGGGAGGGAGGGAGGGAGGGATAAGGGGAGGGGGCCTAGCTCCGGTCATTTGGCCACAGCAAAATACCAAAAGTATAAAGATTAGGGACGTAAGAGGTCGAGCCTAAGAGCCTATGACTAATACGGCTGGTCATTCAGAGCCCTGGCCACATTGTCTGTCCACTGTCCAGATGGCCACTGGGAATAAATCATGGGAAGATGCAGAGAGTGAATTCCAATGCAGGGATGGGGGGGGGTGCTCTGCTCCCCTCCCAGCCACATTATCAACCAGTCATACCAAGGGAAAAAGGCAATGGAATGGGGGAAAGAAGCAATGGGAATGTGGCTTTTCTTGCACTTGAAACCTGTTAATGACTACAGCAGAGACCAACAGGGGAGATTTTTGTCCCCCAGCCCTCCATTTGTATGGATTACAGCTAAATCTCTCACTGTGGGGTATTGGGGTAGTGGAGAAGGGTGAATGGGTAAACCACTGATCGGTTGTGAAGCTACTGGCCTATGTACAAATTCACACACATCACTACAGGGGCTGAAAGTGGAGAAAATAATTGGTTGGTTGGTTTGTAGTTGAACTATCTAGAATTGAATGTAGGATTGTTAATGTGTGGACTGGAGACACTGGGGTTGATGGTGAGAGGGTACAGTGAGAGGAAATGAGGGGTGTGTTAGACGGTGGGGGCCAATGAGTTATCACGTTGGTGGCACTCCCATGTACACAGTCAGACAAACTGGATGGCTCCCAGACAGAAAGGTGATAGATCTGTCACTTGCCCCTCAGAGTGGAGTTTCCTCCATCTCTCTGTCTTGTCTCTCTCTCTCTCTCTCTATGGACAGTGTGTTCCTATATTTGTCTTGCTCTCTCTCTCTCCTATTTTTTCCCTTTGTCTTTCTATTCCTCTGGAGCATGCTTGTGCCTTCTCCCGTTTGTCTGTCTCTCATACTCAGTTTCTCATGGTGGGATGTAGAGCTCAGTTGATCTAGGATCACATGATGTCTCAAGACACCTCAGTCCCCTAGGGTCATGGAGAAGTACAGGTGCCCATTCTAAACGTATCGGTTTTGTAGGCACTGTATTCTATGCAGGGCACGTTTGAGTTGTTTCCCCAGCACTACACAGCTGATACAAATGACGAACTCGTCATCAAGCTTTGATTATTTGAATCAGCTGTGTAGTGCTGGGGTTAAAACCAAAATGTGTACCTGGGTGGAGGGTGAGTGTAATGGGCCAGGATCAAGTTTGGGAGCCTCTGCTCTTTTGAATCTGTAATAACACATTGCATTTTTAAGGATATACAAAAAGAAATTGGGTTAAGAAATATTTTTTGACAGTGTTTTCTCCAACAAAAGGATAGTCTTCAATTTTACTATTACGTCAACTGAATACATTTCCTAGGAACCATTTACGAGGTGCAGGTCTCCAATTCCTGTAAGTGGAAAAAGAAGAGGGGGAAAAGGAATGCGATCAAATGTGAAGCTTCATCAGTAAGCAAACAAAGGGACAGACAATTTAGCATTTTAAGCGGAAAACCACAGGACATACAAATGACTTGTCTGTGCAAATCTCTTTTCACTGTGGCAGTTTGTCATCTGAGTGAGCGGTGTCATTTATTTTCATTGTTGGAAATCTTTTGTATTTCCAGTCATGTTCTTTGGTATTGGCATCAACCTACAGCTGTGTTTCCCAATTCCAGTCCTCCAGTACCCCCAAACATTACACTTTTTATTTTTATTTTTAGCCCTGGACAAGCACAGCTGATTAAACTTGTCAACTAATCATCAAGCCCTCAATCAGTTGAATCAGGCGAGTTTGTACCAAGCACCTTCCTAAAATTTAGTTGTCCTTTGGGTGGTGGACCATTATTGATACACACAGGAAACTGTTGAGTGTGAAAAACCCAGAAGCGTTGCAGTTCTTGATACAAACGGTGCGCCTGACACCTACTACCCCGTTCAAATATTTTGTCTTCCCCATTCACCCTGTGTATGGCAAACATGCACAATCCTCCCCTTCATCTACACTGATTTGAAGTGGATTTAACAAGTGACATCAATAAGGGATCATAGCTTTCACCTGGTCAGTCTATGTCATGGAATGAGCAGGTATTCCTAATATTTTGTTTACTCAGTGTATGTATGTAACCTTCGTTATAGAAGTTAATACAAAGTAGTATAGTTATTTAGGATATACAAGTGCAATTGTTCAAAAATATATATTCATATTCTACAAAAATGTGTTCTACCTAATGTAAAACCTATCACATTGATTACATGTATAGATGTCCCCCTTTATGATAGACCAGACACTTTACAACCACTCATTTTGACCATTCATCCACCTCGACCCCTTCTGGCCATCCCCTGAACAACACCTTTCATTGTAAATGCCTGTCGCTCGTGGCCAATGAGGGGACTGTGACCACCGACACCCTTGGCAACCATTGGCCCGGTTACCACAGACAGGCGAGGCAAGCACTGGGGAAGCCAGCTGTACTGCAGGAGCTGTTCCCTATCATTTGCACTCCATTTATCTCCCATCTCTCGCTCCCCCCTCTGTCCTCTCTCCGCCCCCAGCCCCCCTCGCTGGCCAGCGTGCTCCCTCTCGCCCATCGTTAGCCCCATCCCATTACCACTGTGCACAATCAGCTGGCATCTCTCTCTCTCTCATATTCAAAGTAGACATGCACAGTATACACAAGCTGTCTAGTTCAGATACTTTCACATGCAAAGTAAATCCATACATGCGCTCCAATTCCTATTCAAGTGTATACACACACACACACACGCTAGACTCATATGATTATCAGTGAGTATGATAAACCTTTCAACACAAATCTGAATGGCAGCCTGCTGATCTGGTTCCATCCCTGTGTGATGATGTATTGCTGTCAACATAGGATTTAGTACCCTGCATGTGTATTTCTCAGGAATAATTCCTCATGGGCTTGTTTATTTGTATATAGAAAATAAGACCATGATAAACATGGGTGAATTTACTCAGAACCTAAACAGAAGGACAAAGAAGCCAACAGGAAGAGGAATGACGTGGGGTTTATGGTGACAAAGGCGGTCATGGCAGAAAGGGGGAAAAAAGATCAAGCGGAAACCACATTATTTCCAGTCCAAGCCTTGGCCACTGTAAACTTGAGCACGCTCCAGACATCATCCAGACAGTTTCCCCCTCCTTGGTATGAATCTGCCGTATCTCATTCCCCCGCACTAATTCCAATTTAATTGCCATTGGCCTGAAGCCTCCTCAATAGGAGTAACAAATGGTTTGATTTTGTAGACTTCATCAGACTGCATTTTAAATGCGACACAGTAACTCTGCACGAATGCCAATGAAGCTGCCGAGTAGCTCTCTGTTTACTAATTATCCTTTTTCTTACTTCGAACCACACTGCGCAAGTTGTCTGATTAAATCGGATTTGTGGGATTGGGAGAGCGAGGCGGGGGAGGAGGAGGGGGTGAGGAAGCGAGGGCGAACGAGCACGGTCCTCTGCTTTGTAAACTATCCGCAGGGCCAAGGCAAGGGCCGGCTGTGCACTGTAAATTATATTCTCTTACAAAGGCGCGCGGCGCCCGTTCTTTGTGTGTTTGTCTTCGTCCCCCAACACCTCTTTCTCTGCTGAACGGCCTGCTGATGTTGTAAATTCTGTCCGTACGCCATTTATGATCTTTAAGAGCTTTTCGGCAGCGCAGGGCCGATTAATCAAGAGGCATCTAAACTAGAGTGACACCCCTTGCATATACGTAGGGAAGGTGGTATGGCCCGGAACAGACCCTTATGTACATTCCTAAATAGATGACAGACAAAACCCAGTCAGTATGTCAACATCAAATATCTGCAGTTTACTGTTTCCAGTCAGTCTGAATATTGGTTAAGGCTCTTGAATGACAAATATATATTTTTTAAACTTGCCTACTGTATCTTGTGAGGAGGACCATCTGATATTTCCAAGTGATGAATTTTCCCAGAATAGTGATGTTTCCCTTGTCAACGAAATGGACATTTGAGCTACCATGCAGTATGGTATCTCTGGGTAATTAATATGGCATCTGAGTTTGAGTTCATTTTTACAGGGACAGTGCATATTTAATCAACGTTTCAGTAAAAGTGCTGGTTTTAGCCAACAGGCACATTTTCAACCGCAGTCTCCGGGCAGGTTACAAAAAACAATTACAATGCAAACAAACAAACAATGAGCAGTGAGCACATTCAGAGCAACATAGGACAAGCAACACGTAGCACCCAGAAAAAGCAATGGCACAAAAAGCAACAAAACAAAATAACATAGAAGCAACAAAGTGTCTCCACACCTCACCAGCTACAGACAACATGGAAAGCTGCATCCAGTCTGTATCTGGTGGTACTAATCTAACCAGTGAACAGTTCATCTCGCGATGCCCGCTCCATGACACTCTGACGTGAATTATCACTCACTGTTATTGGCATGGATGGTGGCGCACGGCACTGCGAGAATTGTGTTTTGTATGCAGGACACTGTAGTTTCCCCAGGTTTGTTGGTTACACTGTGTGGTGTTTTTGAGCTCCGGAGAATAATGAGAGTTTTATTCAACGCCAGGTTCCTTTTTAAGGTCTTGTATGTATTATATAAACATCGTGTTCGATTGTGTGTTAGAGAAACCATATCTTATGATTGTAAATACAGCCAGACGATAATTTGATTGGATGTCTATATTCCACAGATCATTATATTCCGACAATGGATATTTATTAATTGCATGTAGATCTAATCCTTGGTCTCTCTATTTTACTCTCTCTCCCTCCTCGATCTATTTCTCACCCTCTCTCCCTCCTCTATCTCTTTCTCACCCTCTCTCCCGTTAGATCAATAAAAAATTCATCGAGGCTCTTTTCTTGCGTTTCTTATCAAAGCCAGCGAGGCGTTTTGAATTAATTATCCTGTGCGGCTCGCTCTTTTTCTCTTTCTCTCCCCGTGTTTCTCCCTTCTGCTCTCCTTTCTCTCTCTCGCTCCCTCTTTCCCTCTCTCTTCTCTGTATTCTGGTCAAGACCTGTTGTCCGGGGTCCAGGCCTGGTGCCTCTGATATGCCAGGCCACTCAGGGGGCTCTGCTCTTTCCCTCTCTCTTCTCTGTATTCTGGTCAAGACCTGTTGTCTGGGGTCCAGGCCTGGTGCCTCTGATATGCCAGGCCACTCAGGGGGCTCTGCTCTTTCCCTCTCTCTTCTCTGTATTCTGGTCAAGACTGTTGTCTGGGGTCCAGGCCTGGTGCCTCTGATATGCCAGGCCACTCAGGGGGGCAAGGCTCTTTCCCTCTCTCTTCTCTGTATTCTGGTCAAGACCTGTTGTCCGGGGTCCAGGCCTGGTGCCTCTGATATGCCAGGCCACTCAGGGGGCTCTGCTCTTTCCCTCTCTCTTCTCTGTATTCTGGTCAAGACTGTTGTCTGGGGTCCAGGCCTGGTGCCTCTGATATGCCAGGCCACTCAGGGGGCTCTGCTCTTTCCCTCTCTCTTCTCTGTATTCTGGTCAAGACCTGTTGTCTGGGGTCCAGGCCTGGTGCCTCTGATATGCCAGGCCACTCAGGGGGCTCTGCTCTTTCCCTCTCTCTTCTCTGTATTCTGGTCAAGACCTGTTGTCCGGGGTCCAGGCCTGGTGCCTCTGATATGCCAGGCCACTCAGGGGGCTCTGCTCTTTTCCTCCAGGCGTACGTGCACGTGTGAGCACATACCAGGCTCTTTAACACAACCGGTGCAGGCCGGACGTGAGTTTAGAAAGAAAGAATTCTCACTCAACAGAAGGTACATGAGCGCACTGTACTCTCATTAGGAAAAAAATAATATGATCAATTAGCATCAATTACCTCTCCACAGTTCAGAACCTCTGTGTGTCACTAACCTTTCTCAGTGACATTTGTTGTGTTGCTGCATGTTGCCAGCGCCCCCATACTGCCATGTTTGGCCTCAGATAGAGGCTGCTGGGAGCTGGACAGTAGACAGCGTTTACCGCAGTGTCCCTCTGGTCACTGATTCCACTCGACCCACCTCACCACCTGAGGCCTCACAGCCCCACAGTCCAAATATGACTATGATCTGTGTGGGTGACTGAGGTGAGACAGAGGGTATGTCCCAAATGGAACACTAAGCCCTACATTGTGCACTACTTTTGACCAGAACCCTATAGACCAGAGGGACAGCGGTGGTGTTTATCCTCTCCTTCCACTTTGCCTGTCTCTGACACAAGACCCCTCAGTGGTTGGTTTTCACCATGCGTCAGGTTACCGTGGATGTGAAAAGGTCATGGAGGCTTTCAATGCGTCGTTGCCCCTCACGGGGGGTAGTGGAGAAAATGGGTCTCTGTGTTGAACTGGTATGGAGGTTCTACCTTTGTCATTCTCTTCAAGACCTTCAATGTGGGTCGAATAGGAGGAAAGATGTGTTTGGTAGCTACATCCCCCAACACTGCAGCTCAGGGGTGTGGGTCTTGGCAGTCCACTGGCGGTATTGTCCCCCTCAGCGGACCCTGCCAGCACCCATTGTCCCCCCGGGCCCAGCAGCGCCTGCCAAGAGCTCCCCTCTCCGGGCGCACTCCGTCGCCCCCTCACGCCACCCCCACCTGTCCCTCCACAGCTGCCCCCTCTGACTCCCCCCGCTGTCAGGCCCAACCTCTCTCACAGCGCAAACATACACTCTTCTCTTCAAGCTTGCCCCCACCACACACCCACTTTATGTAGTTATTTACACATGAATTCCTCATTCATCAAGGGGAATAATTCACGTGTGACGTTTCTTACCAGCGACACCCATTGCTGCTGTTGCGCGTGTTATTTTTGAAAGTACTAGTCAAGAGGCAGACTTGTTGTTGTACATGCAGGATCCTGCTAAATGCTGGAGCATATTGATGAGAGGAAGAACAGGGCGTTCAAGGTTGTGGATCCTTAACCCTGATCTAATGGCCTGTGATTTGACGCCCGTGTTCAGGTCCCTAGACCTCTCTGCTTCATCAACCCTGTGGTGCTTAGTACCCTAACACACCCATGGACAAGACAGCAGTCACTATCCATGTAGGTGTGGTCCTGACAAGAAACAGGAGGACTGCTTCAGATACAAAGGCTAGAAATACCTAGTGCTCGTGGCCGTTTAGCTCACACCAAGGGAAGATGTGAAAGTAGATGGCAGTCCCAGCCAAGTCTTTCTGTGAGTGTAGATTTTTTTTCTGGGGGGGGGGGGTTCTTCTGAAGGCAGGGACTACTCTCTCTCGCACTCTCACACACTGCACTACACACAGACACAGCTGGTTGACTTTTAGTACCTCCTCAAGCACTAGGTACTCGAGAAGCAACCTATGAGTGACGAAATGACGCCTGACCAATGCCTGTAGCTCCAGGACATCAGAAGTGGTAATGGTGATCACAGCTGTGTTGTTATTGTTATTATTCAAACGTGGTGTAATATACTGGTCACACCAATGTTTTTTTTTTGACTAGATACGTGTGGACCCAGGTTTGTGCAGCAGTGGTATTTAATATGCCGTGAAACACAGTCGTAAAAGTCTCCATCATATTAGGCTCACATCTTCCTCTTTGTTTTGGTTAAATGAGACAGAAAGGTTGATGTAAATACAGCCGTGTGTCTCTCCCTCTCTTCCTCCCCCCTCACACACACACACACACACACACAGACACAGAGTAATTTACTCTTACACACGCACCACCGTATGCTACATGGTCCAGTCCTTACACGAACCGTGGATATTTTCACCCCCCCCCCTCCCCCCCTCTACTGAATAATCGATTCTCCCACAATTCCCATGATTCAACAGTGAACGTTTCAGCGGCTCATTGAAAAGCAACAGGTAAAGAGAACCCAGCAGCAGACAGACGGCTGAGGTGGTAGACGGAGCAGTGGGAGAGTGCCAGGCTGAGCTGAAAGAAGCTAATTGACAGTGACTTCAGTACTCGCTCACACCTACTGTATGACTCATGCATTGTCATGTTCTAACAGCAAGCTAGACACCCCGTAGTAAAACTGTTGATAGTAATAGTTTTGTTTTATTGCAAAGCAAAAAATAAGACATTTAATTTCTGAAAGAGGTGTTGGCAGAATTCATAATGCATAGGGATTCATCTAAAGTTAAATCACTTTGGTTTTCATCACAAGGGCACTTCTACCTACATCACTTCCCTTCCACAGAGGAATGGCCATGGCAGACAGACAGCGTCAAGCCCCACCACCACTACCAGCATGTAGGCCTGTAGCTATTCTCTCCTCTGGCTGTAGGCCTGTAGCTATTCTCTCCTCTGGCTGTAGGCCTGTAGCTATTCTCTCCTCTGGCTGTAGGCCTGTAGCTATGATCTCCTCTGGCTGTAGACCTGTAGCTATTCTCTCCTCTGGCTGTAGGCCTGTAGCTATTCTCTCCTCTCCTCTGGCTGTAGGCCTGTAGATATTTTCTCCTCTCCTCTGGCTGTAGACCTGTAGCTATTCTCTCCTCTGGCTGTAGGCCTGTAGCTATTCTCTCCTCTGGCTGTAGGCCTGTAGCTATTCTCTCCTCTGGCTATAGGCCTGTAGCTATTTTCTCCTCTCCTCTGGCTGTAGGCCTGTAGCTATTTTCTCCTCTCCTCTGGCTGTAGGCCTGTAGCTATTCTCTCCTCTGGCTGTAGGCCTGTAGCTATTCTCTCCTCTCCTCTGGCTGTAGGCCTGTAGCTATTCTCTCCTCTCCTCTGGCTGCAGGCCTGTAGCTATTCTCTCCTCTCCTCTGGCTGCAGGCCTGTAGCTATTCTCTCCTCTGGCTGTAGGCCTGTAGCTATTCTCTCCTCTGGCTGTAGGCCTGTAGCTATTCTCTCCTCTCCTCTGGCTGTAGGCCTGTAGCTATTCTCTCCTCTCCTCTGGCTGCAGGCCTGTAGCTATTCTCTCCTCTCCTCTGGCTGCAGGCCTGTAGCTATTCTCTCCTCTGGCTGTAGGCCTGTAGCTATTCTCTCCTCTGGCTGTAGGCCTGTAGCTATTCTCTCCTCTGGCTGTAGGCCTGTAGCTATTCTCTCCTCTCCCCTGGCTGTAGGCCTGTAGCTATTCTCTCCTCTCCCCTGGCTGTAGGCCTGTAGCTATTCTCTCCTCTCCTCTGGCTGTAGGCCTGTAGCTATTCTCTCCTCTCCTCTGGCTGCAGGCCTGTAGCTATTCTCTCCTCTCCTCTGGCTGCAGGCCTGTAGCTATTCTCTCCTCTCCTCTGGCTGCAGGCCTGTAGCTATTCTCTCCTCTCCTCTGGCTGCAGGCCTGTAGCTATTCTCTCCTCTCCTCTGGCTGCAGGCCTGTAGCTATTCTCTCCTCTCCTCTGGCTGCAGGCCTGTAGCTATTCTCTCCTCTCCTCTGGCTGCAGGCCTGTAGCTATTCTCTCCTCTCCTCTGGCTGCAGGCCTGTAGCTATTCTCTCCTCTCCCCTGGCTGTAGGCCTGTAGCTATTCTCTCCTCTCCTCTGGCTGCAGGCCTGTAGCTATTCTCTCCTCTCCTCTGGCTGCAGGCCTGTAGCTATTCTCTCCTCTCCTCTGGCTGCAGGCCTGTAGCTAT